>NW_027136065.1:60000-70000 GCF_039906515.1 Pseudorca crassidens | reverse complement strand
TGCTCTGATCACGGAAGGGAGAGTTTGTCTCGGGATCACCGATCCTTTCCAGGAATCCTCCAAATTCTCGGATCTGCAGCAGCTGGTTGCACGGTGGCTACCTATGGGGAATAGCAAGCGCTTCCACGAGGGGAAAGAAGCACATGAGAATTTTCTGCAAGAAAGCACAGGAACAGATAAGGGTTAAATGTACAGTGGAGCTCCTCGTCTTGGGACAACTAGGTATAGTCGTGGTGTCAACAGAGGTAAAGTTAATCTTTTACTCCCGAGAGCCTCGTGTGTGTGTGTGTGTGTGTGTGTGTGTGTGTGTGTGTGTGTGTGCGCGCGCGCGCGCGCGCGTGTGTACGTGGGTGGGTGGGTGGGTGTGGGTGGGTGGGCGGGTGTGTGTCTGAGACTCAGGCCCCCAGGGCCTCTGTTCTTTAGCTGGCAAGGCCTGTTTGGCCCTAGGCCACTCCCCAGTCCTTTTCCAAAATGTCTGTAGGTCTGTCTCATGCGTGCGTACGTACGTACGTACGTACGTACGTACCTACCTACCTACCTACCTACCTACCTAGAGATCGACATGACCAGAGATTTCATAGCTTTCATTTAAAAACTTTTAGTCAGCCACGAAGCAGGTAGTGCAATCGAAAATTCGCTCTCTTGCTTATTTATAAAGAACCGTTGGAATAGGTGACGTTTATTTCCTCCGATGGCTAAGGCTTTTTATTATCTGTGGGGAAAGACTTTTAAGATTCGTGTTGGTCCCGAAGGAGACGGCGAATTAGTGTTTGGGTGAGGGAGCCCTTCCACCGGTTTGTATTCTTAAAGAGACCACTTCCCCCTCCCCTCCCCCGTTGTTATTTTTTGGGGTTTTTTTGTTTGTTTGTTTGTTTCCGTTTTGGCTTTTCTGTTTTTTCTTTCTTTCTTTTTTTTTTTTTTCCTTCCCTTTGGTTTCAGGGTCTACCTCATCCAGTCCACTGGCCTTAGTCTCAGTCAGGCCATCGCAGGCTGTGTTCACATTTCGGAGGCGGTAGAGATGTGCAAGATCAAGACAGTTCACCCAGAGAACTGGGCGGCGGGTGCCTTGCTGACATCGAAAAGCTGATCTGCTCATCATGCAGTTCCATTTCCCCTCCTCGTCCTCCTCGTCCTCCTCGTCCTCCTCCTCCACCTCGTCCCCGTCCTCGTCCTCCTCCTCGTCGTCCTCGTCCTCGTCCTCGTCCTCGTCCTCGTCCTCGTCCTCGTCCTCGTCCTCCTCGTCCTCCTCGTCCTCCTCGTCCTCGTCCTCGTCCTCGTCCTCCTCCTCCTCCTCCTCCTCCTGTGTGCTTCTTTCTGTCAAGGAGAAGATTTCCAACTCAAATGCAGACCCAAAGATTTCTAGGTTCCAAAACTTCAGGGTTCCATGGATCATGGTGTCCAAAATCTGCACAGGGTCTTCAATAACGGCCCTCGTTCTCAGCGCACACAAGTCAACCCCAGACCAAGGCACCCTAAGGGCAAAAACCCTCCAAGGTTTCTCCCATTAGACCCCGAACGTCAGCACACACCCCCTCCCCCGGTTTCTATTTCGTATCGCGTGCGCTCAGGCAGACGGCAAACACATCGATCGATCATTTTCCTTTAGCGTGTTTCATGAACGTCGCACTGGCCGAAGAAACCTAGGTGTGTCAAAGCTCATCCCTGCGTAAAAGGCTTTGGCTTCTCCGTGAAGGGGTCGAGCCGAGGGACCCAGGCCCCTCTGTCAACTTTTCACTGGATTCATTGGCCTCACTCTTGTCCCAAGCGACGGCTGGTCAGATTTCTCATGGTCATTTTTTGCCTTCTGGCTTTAGCAAGGGTCTTCAACTGGGGTAAAAAGAGCAGGCTTGCTTGGGGCGCTTTCATGGTGGGGAGGAGGGGGTGGTGGCCCATAGAGGTAGGTCCCTTCGATTCACCCCATCTCAGGTAGTGCCCTATGCAAAACGTTTGCTTTCATACCATCAGGATCCTAACTTTGGAGAGTTTCCCTGCCTTAAACGTCCTCTGCCCTCCGCCTATTCATCCACCATCCACCACCACCCCGCTGACCTGTTCATCCCGTCCATGGTTTTTCTCTTCCGAGAAAGCATGTTACCTACGGCTCGTCCCCAGGCTACGTACGTGTCCATTCACCTCCTGAAAGACATGTCTCGGTCACCTCCGAGAGAGTTCTTGGCAGTGAGGAATAAAACAGCCACTGTCAAGGTCCGCGTGCAGGTTTCTGCGTGGACCTCAGCCGTTCGACTCCCCGCGTCACCTCGGGTCCATTCATAGCAAGGAGTCCTCCGAGGGCCGGGTCTTACGGTGAGAGTGTGTTTGGCTGTGAAAAACACCACCCCTGTTCACAGAGTTCCCAAAAACGGGGGGGTGGGGGGTTGGGGGGTTGGGGTGGGGGTCGGGGTGGAGCTGAGGAGGGCACGGCACGTCAGCATACCGAAGCGTCCGGAACCCCGAGGAGGCGGGCAAGGAAGGAAGATGTCCCCGGGACAAAACCTTCCCTCCCCGTCCTTAGGGTCGATGGCTGGACCTGAGAATTCCATGGACACGAGACGGATTTATGAAACCAGAATTCCAAGAAAGGGGACCTGGCTGGCCGAGACCCCAAAATGAGTCTCTTTGGGGTTTGTTAGGGCGGCAGGCCAGGAGACACCCGCCGTGTTCCACCCGACTCCCAAATGGGGCGAGTTTATCGAAGAAAAAAAAAAAAAAAAGCCAAACCAAAAGCAAACACACACGCAGACAGAAACCCCAGCAAACACACACACACACACACACACACACACACACACACACACACACACACACACACACACACACACAACTCTGGGTGCGCTATCTGCTGTCCATGATTTCCCGTGCCTTTTGGACATGGCTGATAGAGATGGACATGAAACGGCAGGACAGCAAGCTGGCATCTCGGCCGGCCTAGAGAAGTTTCCCGAGTGAAATATCAGAACCAGGGCGGGGTGGGGATGGGGGGCGCAGAGAGAGGCGGGGAAGGGGGGCCCACGTCACCCGGGAGAGAAGCGGGGGGAGGGGGGCGCTGACCGACCTCGGTTCACCCCGTCCCCCTCCGGCCGAGAACCTGCCTTCGCTTCCTGCCCTCAGGTGTGTGAGAGGAGCAGGTTTCTTTCCCATAACTACCAACACATCATTTCAGTCTTGTTTGTGGGTTTCTTTTTGTATGTTCGTTTTCTGGACGAGGCCAAAGAACCCTTCCAGTGAGTGGAGGCGTGTGTACAAAGGAGGATCTGACAGGACGGGAGGGTGCGGGTCAGTCCCTGTGCCAAGAAACCCAGAGAATCTGTCGTAGCTGAGGCTCGGGCCTTTTGCAGAAATAGGCCAAGAGAGTTCAGAGTTGATCCTTCACTGCCAAACAGTCATCACAGCAGTTTCCTGGAAGGGATTGTGTTGCAAGAGCCAGCGTGGTGACCCTCAGGCCTCAGGCCTCAGGCCTCAGGCCTCAGCCCGGCAGGCAGGCAGGCAGGCAGGCAGGCAGCGGCTATTGTCTGTTGGTCCCGCCCCCACCCCCACCCCCACCCCCGTTCCTTCTCCAGAGCTCCTTCCTAAGTCCCCTGGACTGACCTTTGCCAGGAGCGGGGGAGGGGAGGGGAGGTCCGGACGATTCATTCGGCAGGGCCTCGTTCAATCGCTCCATTCAAATGCAGAAAGCTCTCCGGTCAAGTCGGAGCCTTTGACTTTGCCTCGAGCTTCTCTTTAATGAATGGCTTTGTCTTTTTTCTTTCCCCAATTTCCCCACCCTTAGGCTGTCCCCTCCAAACTGCAGGGAGGGAAGGAGGGAGAGAGGTAAGGGATGGGAGGAGGTTGTGTGAGAAACAGGCCTTTTTTTCCAGGCAAAAGATGTCCCCTCCTTTTCCTAACCCAGGAAACCCCACTACACCATTTGAGAATCATGGACATGCATGGAAGCAGATGTCTTCACTTGAGATCTTCCTCCGCAGGAGGACAGAAAGGCGGGCCAGTGTGTCCCTCTTGTGCTGGCCGGTTCTTAAGTCACTTGAATTCAAAATAATCAATAGAGCATGGAGGCAGATTTTGGGGCGGCCTACTCTGGAGCCCAAGAGTTCCCTCCTCTGAAAGTTCCTTGGAACATATTAAAGCTGAGCTGGTGACTCGTGTGTGTAGGGATGTGTGTGTGTGTGTGTGTGTGTGTGAGTGAGTGAGTGAGTGAGTGAGTGAGTGAAGGAGATTTCTAGATGTCAGGGTCGAAGCAACTTTAGAAGTCTGCAACACCTCTGATGATGTCGTCGGGTGTTTGGTTCAAATTTCGGAGTGGCTCTCAAAGAAACAGGCACGAGGATTGTTTCCATAGGAGCCGTTGTGGCCGTTTCGTCAAGTTCTCTAGCTTCCGTTTGCAGAGCTTCAGGCAAAGGGCCATTTTAGTTCTCAGTGAGGCCAAGTCAAAAGGGTGGGAGAAAATGGCAAACGTTCATGGGGAGAGTCGTAGCCAGATATTGGAGGGAACTCAAAAAACTTCGGGATGCAGTCCAGTTTTCAGGTTAAGAACAACACCCTAAGGGAAACGAGTAGCTCCAGAACTTCATATCCACAAGTGAGTATCCCCGTTTTATGGAAACATAATTTTGGCCTCCAAGTAACGTATGCAAATAACTCGGTTGCCAAGGAAATAAGAAGCCTCACTGAGAGTTTCTGAATTAAGGAAGGTAGGGAGAAAAAGATCAGTGATTCCATCCTGCTGACAGAGGTATAAGTTACCAAATGGAGGTCCATCTTTAAAAATAAAAAAAAAGAAAAAAGAAAAAAGAAAATTGGGTTTTGTTGGTTTGTTTTTGTTTTTCCTTGTACCTGGAAAACAAAAGATTTAAGAATCAGTCCTAATCCCTCTGTCTCTCTGTCTCTTCTTTCTCTCTGTCTCTCTCTGTCTCAGTGTCTCTGCCTCTGTCTCTGTCTCTCTCTGTCTCTCTCTCTCTCTCTCTCTCCCCCCCTCCATATATACATATACATATATATACATACATACATGTATATACATATACCTACATACGTGTGTGTGTGTATATGTATATATGTATATATATATATATATATATATATATATATATATATATATATATATATAGGTATTTTACGTAGGGTTTTTTTTTTTTTCACATTCTTTTCTCTCATAGGTTTATTACAAAGTATTGAGTAGAGTTTCCTGTGCTATATAGTAGGAGGCGCTTGCTTGTTGATTACCGATTTTATGTACAGTCATGTGTACATGGTCATCCCAACCCCCTAAGTTATCCCCCGCTTCCCCAATCCGTCCTACTTTACACAAGTAGTCATACACATTATCATCCTGTTCATCAGTTCATTCAATCCCGTGTAAGTCATCCTTGTTCTACTTGGAGTCCAGTCTTTCCATCGGTTCTGCCGACCTTGCCTGATGATCGAGCGTGACTGGACGAGTGACGGTTCCAAAAAGTTTGCAAGAGCTTCTGTGAAGGATTGTAGGATTTGCCCAGCGAAGCGGGTGCCGTGATCTGATCACAGGGGAGGCTGTGGAAGGTAGACCCCAAGTGGCAAACACATTTTGTTTTTTTAACAGTCTCTGTGCCACGGTGAGGACATCAGGCTTGCAGTGAGTGAGGGAAGACTTCAACCCACACGGAAGACATACCTACGGCCACAAGAATGTTTGGATGACCCCTACTAAGTGGCAGTGGAATGAAGTCCAGTGGCTGGGGTTCAGAGGGTCCAGAGAGAGGAGGTTTTCTTTCCAGAGAGAAAAATAGTTCCCACCCCCCACCCCCCCCCCCCCCAGGGTTACAAGCATGACAGGTCAGACGTTGCCGGTAGACTGTAGAAATCTTCCCGCCAATGTCTATGTACAATTGGGGTCATCTTCAAGGCACCATGGGTGGGTGAAGGAATGCAAGGTGGAGTGTGGGGGTGGGGGAGGGGGGAGGTTGGCCAGGGAGTAACCAACCGGCCGGGCCGCCGTCTCCCGTCTGCCATAGCCCCGACCGGCTGTTGACAGGACAGAATGGACTCGATCCACGTGTGCCCCGCCACCCCCACCACCTTTCAACAGGCTGTTGTTGCTGCCTTGGCGTGAACGTCGGTTAGAACACCTCCCTGATACTGGGTTCCGTCCCTTTCGTGTGAGCCTCCATTTTGACGACGACAGACAACCCTTTATGCCAGGGCAGAGAAGACTTCCAGGAAGAAACATCCCATCATGTCTGGAACAGTTAGAACACATCGGTGTACAGACACAAGCCAAAGTAGACTTCACGTTGTTCCTTCCTCTTTGACGACGCTTCCCGTGTCATCGAAGCTCTCCAAGAAACGTACTCAGTTTCATCTCTCTCGTTTCTCAGGAGAGAGAACACATTTTTGGGCTATTTCGAGGGCCCTCTCCTCCTGCATCCTAACTCAAAGTGCGTTCTAAGTCCAAAGGACTTCACCTGTCCTTCAACCGGGGGGCAAGTGTGTCCAAAATATCCAAAAGGTTGTAAAGCACTTAATCGGATATAGGTCACTGTGAAACAGTGCTTCGCTAGCCAGGTCACCGACATCCCAAGGAGAGACTTGCTAGGCAGAGAGAGAAGCTTCTTCTTCAGTTCCGAGCCACACCTGGTTCTTTGAATCTCGAGAGGACTAAGCTGATGTGAGTCCTCCGAGACCTGATAACGGCAACCTAGAAAATAAGTGATGACTTTTGACAAGGCATAAGCTTTTCTTTCTTGCTTCCTTTTCCTTCCTTCCTTCCTTCCTTCCTTCCTTCCTTCCTTCCTTCCTTCCTTCCTTCCTTCCTTCCTTCCTTTCTTCCTTCCTTCCTTCCTTCCTTCCTTCCTTCCTTCTCTCTCTCTCTCTCTCTCTCTCTCTCTCTCTTTCTTTCTTTCCTTCCTTCTCTCCTTAAAGATAAAGGAAGAAACCTTTCCTAATCTAATCTAATCTCTCATGATGGACAGAGCAGACTGATGAAAGAAAAACCCAAACCCTAAACCCAAACCCAAACCTTGTCCTTTTAACATAGAGAGACAACTAAATTCTATTTTTGCACTTGTTTCACGTTGATACGAAAACTCATTTCTGTCTTTGAATCCATCCTCATCTTATCCAGTCAGTCCTGACCACGGATCCGATTCCTTTCCAAAGACCATTTTCTTCACACACCTTTTCCAATCGTCTGTGCCCATTTTTAGCCTGTCCCTCGTTTTCTTTCTTTTCCATTGAGAAGTGACCACCTTTAGGACTAAAATCTCTTTCTCCTTCCCCCAAACATTATCTGCATATCTTCTACTTTGCCTCCCCACTCCCCCAAAAAAGTCCTCTTCCTACCATGAGGATGGCGACATCAGGTAGCTTGGACCACACACGTTCCGTTCCTTCTTTGGAATGCCTCGTCCTTGGACACTGTCTGTTTTTTTTTTTTTTTTTTCTTCAGTCAGTCAGTGAAAGTAAGGAAGCCAACCACAGTGAACAGTGTGAATATGGAATACTTTGTAGAAGTCTAGGCTCCTACCGAGTACACTCTTTCCCTAAAGCACAAGATCTATCTAGGCATGGAACCAAACATGCTCAGTCTCTCCTCCGTAAGAGGTCCAAAGCAGGGAGACCCTTAGACTTGTGGAGCCATGAACATTTCAGTATTTTATCTTATGTGGAGGTGATGTAGACACTCGCTGAGATTTCACCCTGCCAATGGCACTTAGCCAACCTCTAAGCCTAGAGATGACCAGAGATGTTGGAAAGTCTTGAAGTCGGCCTATGGAAAACAATCATTGGGGGGAGAGTTCCCCTTAAACATTCTTATCTCGTTAACATCTATGCCCTCTATTCGTTAGGAGCAGTCCTACTTAGATGATTCGTGAACATTTCATGAGACATGAGGGCGGTTCAGTTCGTCATGGTGTCTACACCTCCCGCCCCCCTCCCCTTTCACGTGAGAGATTTTCTTCCTGATTTCAGAGGGGAGAAGTAAAAGAGAGTCAGAGCGTCCCTCTCGTGGTGTTGTCAGTCTAATTCCAAAACTTCTCTATGCCACGGAGGCACGTTTGGGGGCGGCCTACTCAGGGCCCCAAGACTTTCAAAGTCAAACTCAAGGAGGACGTAAATGTACTTCATGCCACCGAACCCGAACCCGAACCGGTGAACCCGATGGCTTACTAGGAGATGACGTGTCATTGGCCCACCCATTTAAGACACGGAACCAGACACCCTCTCCTCGATGACTCGGAGCAAGTGAGTTCCTGGGGGTGGGGTGGGGTGGGGTGGGGTGGGGTGGGGAGGGTGTCTGTCGGAGAGGGTCCTCTGCTCCAGGTGGGTCCATAAGCACTGCACATGACAGTAGGTGTTCATGGTGTTCTTGGGAAGGAAAGACAGGGAGAATTTTATTTTGAAAAGCTTATCTTCTCACAGCATTTACACTATGAACGATGATGCAACTTCACGGGGGGTGTGCGGGGGCAGTGAAGGCCAGGGAGCCTGGCAACATAGAAGAGCCACGGAGGCTGGCTGTGTGTGACCCCAAGGATGTCCGGCGACTCCTCTCACTTGGGGTGGGGGGTGGGGGGCGGGGGTGGAAGCGGGGGGCGAGATTCCTGTGTGTCTGTCTGCATTCATCAGTCGTGGGAGAGGAAAAACGACGTTCCCTCGACGATCCTTCTGAGTTCTTGCCTGAGAGGCCCCTGTCCCCAAAAGACAGCTCGAGAAGAGAGCGACCCACGGCTGAGGAACGCGTGCACCGTGACCCCCACGCAGGAGAAGCCCAAGCCAGGAGTCACTCGAAAGGGCGGGCTCTGAGCTTGAGCTTCTTCTCGAGGAAGATCTTGGTCCTCCTTTCAGGTCAGGAAGAAGAGGGAGAGGCAGAGCGGCAGAGCGTCCTCGTCGCCCACCCGTCGTTTCTGAAGCGCCTTCAATTCGAACTCATCTGTGTGCCAAAGCGGTCCATTTCGGGGTGCCCTATTCCGGTTCCCTCCCCGCACGGAGAAACATGTTCTGTCCCGATTCACTGAAATGCTCCCAAAGGGCCTTGGTGTGAGGCAGTGGACCTATGCCCATCCTGCCTCCTCTTCAAATCATTTCTACCGATACAGAAGAAGAGACACCACCCCCACCCACCATGGCCTGCCAAAGGCAGTGCAGCAGCTATCCCTGTGGGAGTGGGATCCGGTAGCACGCGAACATCAGTCCAACATCCCTTCCAAATCCATGAGTTCTCATGGAAAATGAGGATGCCCCATGACCGGGGATGGGGGGGAGTGGGGATGGGTGAGGGAGAGGGAGACAGAAAACGAGGAAGGGAGAAAGTGGAGGAGAGGCCAGGAGAGGGAGAGAGAGGAAAAAGAGAGAGGGAGGGAGGGAGGGAGGGAGAGACAGGGAGGGAGAGACAGGGAGGGAGAGACAGGGAGGGACAGGGAGGGAGAGACGGGGGGGGTGGAGAGAGACAGAGACAGAGAGACAGAGACAGAGAGAGAAGAGAGACAGAGAGACAGAGAGGGAGACAGAGAGAAAGAAAGAGAGGAGGCGGGAAGAAAGGGATAAAGTGGGGGAGGAAGAGCAGGGGTGGGGGAGAGCGCGAGAGCGAGCGCGAGCGCGAGAGAGCGAGCGCGAGAGCGAGAGCGAGCGCGAGAGAGAGAGAGAGAGAGAGAGAGAGCGCGAGAGAGAGAGAGAGAGAGAGAGAGAGAGAGAGAGAGAGCAAGAGAGCGAGAGCGAGAGCGAGAGCGAGAGCGAGAGCGAGAGAGAGAGAGAGAGAGAGAGAGAGAGAGAGAGAGAGAGAGAGAGAGAGACCGGGAGAAAGAAAGAGACAGCGAGTGGCAGAGACAGAGACAGAGGCGGAGAGTGAGCGACAGGGAGCCAGGTAAAGGAAGGACACAGTGCTTGGGTATCTTCTGAGTGTTCGCACGTGTTTTCTGAGCTATGGAGATCAACATCAGTCCCATGAGAAGAAGAGAATGTGCCAGCCCCAGCCAGCACTGCTTGTCTTTTTGCAGAGATGAGAGTTTTCTAAGTTCGGGGCCCCCAGTGA
>NW_027136065.1:50000-52500 GCF_039906515.1 Pseudorca crassidens | reverse complement strand
GACGACGAGGAGGACGAGGAGGAGGAGGAGCGGGAGCAGCGGACGGGAGAGGGCGGCGGGCGGCGCGGAAGGCAAGGCGGTGGGGAGAAAACCCGGCGGTCGCCCCCCGACCGCCGGGCCCTCCTCCCACGCCTCCTTCCGCGACCGACCGAACCGACCGACTCCCAACCCTCTCTCGCTCTCCCCTCTCTCTCCCCCCGTCTCCGTTCTCCGCCTCTCCACCCCTCACGCCGCCGACGCCACACAGCCTCCACGCAGCCGCCAGACGGCCCCGCCACGACGAGCGACGGACGGACGACGCCGTGCGCCCCCGCCCACCACCGACAGGCGCCCACCGCCGGCCGGCTCGGGGAGCGTGCACGAAGCGCCGAGCGGCGCGGCCGCAGCCCGGGGGAAAGCGCGCGGCGGCAGGCGACGCCGCGGCGTCCCGCGGGTCGCCGCCGGGGCACGCATCCCCGGGGCGCGGCCGCGCACGCACGACTCGGCCTCGGCCCGAGACGCCCGCCCCGACACGGCGAGGCGAGGCGGCGGGGGCGGGCACGGATCCCGGACGCGCGGGTCGGGGCCCCGCGGAGGAGGCGGGCCGGACCTCGCCGGGACGCCGCCGGGGGCGGGCGGCGTACGACGGCGGAACGGACGCGGCCCAACCACCACCGCCGGCCCCGGCCGCGAGGGCGCGGGACCGTCCCCGCCCACCGACACCCCGGGGGTAGCGCCCAGAGACCGCTTGCGGCGCGAGGGCGCTTCCCGAAGGGGGACCGACCGCGGAGGCCACGCGGCCAGGGCCTCGTCGCGAGCTCTCTCTCTCTCCCCTTCTCTTCCCGCTCGCGGGCAGCGCGCCCCCGTGGACGGGGGGCGCCGCGTCTGCACTTAGGGGGACGGAGGGCCCCGGCGGCCCTGCGAGCAAACCCCCAGCCGCGCCACCCCCGGGAAGGCGCGCGCGCGCGCACGCACACCCCGGGGGGGGCGATTGATCGTCAAGCGACGCTCAGACAGGCGTAGCCCCGGGAGGAACCCGGGGCCGCAAGTGCGTTCGAAGTGTCGATGATCAATGTGTCCTGCAATTCACATTAATTCTCGCAGCTAGCTGCGTTCTTCATCGACGCACGAGCCGAGTGATCCACCGCTAAGAGTCGTACGAGTTTTGGTTTCTCTGGGTTTCGGCGGGGGGGGTCCCCGCCGGTGGCACGGCACCTTCCCCCGGAGGGGCTGCCTCTGGCCGGCCAAGTCAGACAGAAAACAAGCAGACCGGAGGGGGCCGGAGGGTTTCACCACGGGGCGCCCGGCACCGACCCCGCGGGCGGGGCGGGCTCGGACACCCCACAGGCGCCCGGGGGGTTCCCACCTGCCCCCCCCAACCCGACCGTGCGCGCAACACACACACACAGGGGACGCGGGGCGCGCAGGCGCGCGGCGCACGGCCCCGGCCCGCACCACGGCCGCCGGGTAGCCCCCTCCCGACGGCCGCGGCGGGGTGGACCGGCGGCGCCGCGGCAGCGCGGCGCCCCGGCCCCGTGTGCGGTGAGGTGCCGGTGGGGGGGGGGTGAAGCGGAGCCTGGGGGAGAAGGGAGGGGCCTCCCGACTCCCCGCGGGCCCGACCGCCCCGACCCCAAGGCGGACGGGCGACCCCCCATGGGTCTTTAAACCTCCGCGCCGGGACGCGCTAGGTACCTGGAGAGGGGGGAGGCGGGCGAGGCGTGGGGGGTGGGGCTGGGCGCGGGGCGCCCCCACGCTCACCGCCGCCCCGACACCGACCGACACGCTTCTCCGCCCGCGGCCGCCCGCAACACGCGGGGGCCTCGGCGCTACCGGCCCGTGACGCGGGACCCCGGCCGGGGATCCGGGCCGACCGCCACACGAGACACCACGGCCACCGCCCGACGACGCCCCCACACCCGTGTCCCCGAAACCGGGCGGAGACCTTCCCCACGCTCGCGCCCGGACGCGGCCCTCTCTGCTCCTGAACCCCAAACCCCCGGCCCCCGTGGCCCTAGCCCGGCCCGCGCCCGCGTTCCCGGGGCACCCCTTGTCGCCACCGAGGGCGTAAGGGGAGCTTCGACGGGAAGCGGGTGGCGAGCGCGGGCAGGGGGCGCACGGGGAGGGAGGGCGCGAAAGAGAGAGAGAGAGCGAGAGAGAGCCGGACGGACGACGGAGGGAGGCGAGGTCCCGGGGCTCGGGACACAGGTAAAGAGGCGCCCGCCGAGGGGGCGGAGGGCACGGAGCGGAGGACCGACGACCGACCGGCGGGGAACCGGCCCAGGGCCGGCGGCGGGAAGGCGACGGGCGGGCAGGCGGGCGGGCGGGCGGCCCCCCCAGGGGGAGCCGCCACCGCCACGCCACCGCCGCGCCACCCACCCCGAGACGCACCGGAGGCTCCGCGCGGGGTGTGGGGCGGTCGCGAACGGGGTTGGGCGTGACCGGCACCGGGGACGGAGGCACGCGTGGGAGGCCGGGCCCGGCCAAACCCCGGACCCCTCCTCCTCCTCGGACCCAGACCTCG
>NW_027136065.1:42500-45000 GCF_039906515.1 Pseudorca crassidens | reverse complement strand
GCCTCGCGCGCCTGAGGGACGACCTGGAGCGCTCCAGGGGCACCACAGAGGACCGAGCAAGTCACGCTCACGCGCCGGCAGCGGGCGCGCGGCGCAGCGGCGGGACGGCCCCCACCGACGCGGGGAGGACCGCCCGCGAGGCACACGCCAAGGAGGCGAAGCGAGAGCGTCTGCTGCGTCCGAGGACCACGGCCCCGCCCACGCCATGAGGCAGGAGGCGGGAGACCGCAGGTCAGGGCCGGAGACCACCACCCCTGCCTCCCACACACCCCTCGGCAGGCCGGCAGGGCGTGACAAGAGAGGCGAGGGGCCCGCGGACAGAACGAGAAGAGCGGTCCCGTTCACCAAGAACGTCCGTCCCTCGTCTGGCGCGACTTAAGGCCCGGCCCAGGAGAGCGCGACATCACCACATCGATCAGTCAATCCAGAGAGCCAGGGGCCACGAGGGCCCCGAGGGAGGAGGGGCACGGCGAGGACCCTCACCGGAGGAGCCTGCTTCAGCCTCAGCCGGCACCCAGCCCCCCCCTTCGCTCCCTCTTGCCTTCTCGGGCAACAGTGGCCGACGACCCCGCGAGGAGAACGCCTGACACGTGGCACGGAGCCTGCGGGTTGGGGTCGTCTCAGCCACCACCGGGTGCCTGCGGCGGGGAAGGGGAGTCACACGGGGTAGAAGACCCACGCACCACCTCGCCCCGCCGCCCTCGGGTGAGCCAGAGACCGGAGGCGGCACCGCGGGTCGGGTCAGCCGGGCGCACACACGAGAGCCGGCGCGCAGGCCCAAGCGGGCGGCTCAAGTGGCAAGGGCCGGTTCGGGCGCCGGACGGCGGTCCAAAGCCCAGCGCCCTGCGCGCGTCCAGAGTCCCAGAACCCCCAGCGAGAGATGCCAGAGGAGACCGTGTCAGCACCTATCTGGTGGTAAAAAAGGCCCATTTCAGGCGAAAAAAATCACGGCGCCCGGCAGCGGGGCCCATCCACGAACCTCGGGGGGGCTCCCCGGGACCTCGGCCCGGCTACCTCTCCCCAACACTTCCCCATCCACAGCAGCCCCGGAGCTCTCTCGGGGCCATCTGGTCGACCCGAGGAGCGGGGGGGGGGGGGGGGGGGGGGCGGCAGAGTGGAGCGGGGCGGGGCGGGAAAACGTGGCAGAGGCAGCGAGCGGGCCGGGGTCGCCCTCCCCGGATCGCCCGCGCGAGCAGGTACCGTACCGCCGTCCCTCCGAGTCCCCGGGCGAAGACTTGGTTACAGAAAAGGAACTATCCCACTCTGCCGCCTCTGACGAGCGGGGCCCACGAGGGACCGCGCCCGGGCCCAGGCCGCCCTATCCGGGCCACCCAGTACGACTCGGGCCGGTCCCCACCGCCACCCCCACCCCGGCCGGGACTCGCGGTGGAGGAGGGGGCGGGGGAGGGTGAGAAAAAGTCGCGTCCGCCGACCGGGACCCACGTGGGCCCGCTAAAGGGCCGGGTGCGCCCTCCCCGGCCACCCGCGCGAGCAGGTCCCGGCCCGTCCGCGTCCCCGGACCCAGGGGGACTTGGAAACATTTTCGCACGGAGGCACCTCCCAGGCGACCGGAGCCCACGAGGGACCGCACCCGGGCCCGGGCCTCTCTCTCCGGGTCACCCCTCGCGGCCCAGCCCGGTCCCCACCTCCGGAGTCCGACTCGGAAAAGCATCGGTCAGAAAGAATCCGACCACCGGGACCCACGCGCGCCCGCCAACGAGCCCGTCGCGCCCTCCACCGGCCTAAACGCACGGGCACGGGCACGGGCCGGTCCCCACCTCCGGAGCGGGGCGCTGTGGGGACCGGGCGGTGGGGGGGGGGGGAGGGAGGGAAGGAAGGAAGGAGGGTCGGGTGGCCGGGTCGGTCCCCGCGGCCGGATGCTGGTCGACCAGGCCAGGCGGCCCCACAGACCGGCTCGAGAGCGCGGCGACAGTCACACCCTCATAGGCCTGCACGCCCAATCTCAAGCGACAGCAGGAGGCGCCCACGCCTGGGCCCCACCGGGACAGTCACCGCCAGCGTCGCCCGGCTCCCGGAACTCTGCCTCGGGCCCGGCGGCCGAGTCACAGCCCTCACGAAGGTCGCCGAAGCTCCAGAGACAAGGGACAATATAAAAGCGGCCGCCAGGTGGCTCCCGACAACGGCTCCAACGTCCCCGGGCCGGGTTCCCTGTCGCCGGCCGGCCACCGAGGATGCAGCAGCGCCGGGCCGCCCAAACGCCCGAGCTCGGCCCGCCGGGGCGAGCCGGCGGGCGTCTGGCGCGGCCCCGAGGCGTCCGTCTCGGAGCTAGCTCCCGGGACGGCACGACACGGCGCGACCCCGGCAGCAGACGGGGGGGGGGGGGGGGGTGGCCGGGGAAGCTGGGAAGACGTCGCCGGGAGGCCGCCTCGAAGGAAACGCGCTCCCCACGCGACTCCTCGGCGGGGGCAAATCCCACGGAGACGCCGGCGGGGCCCGGGGCGGCCGGCACGGGGTGCCCAGAGGGTCACGAGCAAGATCC
>NW_027136065.1:30000-37500 GCF_039906515.1 Pseudorca crassidens | reverse complement strand
GGCTTTGGCTTCTCCGTGAAGGGGTCGAGCCGAGGGACCCAGGCCCCTCTGTCAACTTTTCACTGGATTCATTGGCCTCACTCTTGTCCCAAGCGACGGCTGGTCAGATTTCTCATGGTCATTTTTTGCCTTCTGGCTTTAGCAAGGGTCTTCAACTGGGGTAAAAAGAGCAGGCTTGCTTGGGGCGCTTTCATGGTGGGGAGGAGGGGGTGGTGGCCCATAGAGGTAGGTCCCTTCGATTCACCCCATCTCAGGTAGTGCCCTATGCAAAACGTTTGCTTTCATACCATCAGGATCCTAACTTTGGAGAGTTTCCCTGCCTTAAACGTCCTCTGCCCTCCGCCTATTCATCCACCATCCACCACCACCCCGCTGACCTGTTCATCCCGTCCATGGTTTTTCTCTTCCGAGAAAGCATGTTACCTACGGCTCGTCCCCAGGCTACGTACGTGTCCATTCACCTCCTGAAAGACATGTCTCGGTCACCTCCGAGAGAGTTCTTGGCAGTGAGGAATAAAACAGCCACTGTCAAGGTCCGCGTGCAGGTTTCTGCGTGGACCTCAGCCGTTCGACTCCCCGCGTCACCTCGGGTCCATTCATAGCAAGGAGTCCTCCGAGGGCCGGGTCTTACGGTGAGAGTGTGTTTGGCTGTGAAAAACACCACCCCTGTTCACAGAGTTCCCAAAAACGGGGGGGTGGGGGGTTGGGGGGTTGGGGTGGGGGTCGGGGTGGAGCTGAGGAGGGCACGGCACGTCAGCATACCGAAGCGTCCGGAACCCCGAGGAGGCGGGCAAGGAAGGAAGATGTCCCCGGGACAAAACCTTCCCTCCCCGTCCTTAGGGTCGATGGCTGGACCTGAGAATTCCATGGACACGAGACGGATTTATGAAACCAGAATTCCAAGAAAGGGGACCTGGCTGGCCGAGACCCCAAAATGAGTCTCTTTGGGGTTTGTTAGGGCGGCAGGCCAGGAGACACCCGCCGTGTTCCACCCGACTCCCAAATGGGGCGAGTTTATCGAAGAAAAAAAAAAAAAAAAGCCAAACCAAAAGCAAACACACACGCAGACAGAAACCCCAGCAAAACACACACACACACACACACACACACACACACACACACACACACACACACACACACACACACACACAACTCTGGGTGCGCTATCTGCTGTCCATGATTTCCCGTGCCTTTTGGACATGGCTGATAGAGATGGACATGAAACGGCAGGACAGCGCAAGCTGGCATCTCGGCCGGCCTAGAGAAGTTTCCCGAGTGAAATATCAGAACCAGGGCGGGGTGGGGATGGGGGGCGCAGAGAGAGGCGGGGAAGGGGGGCCCACGTCACCCGGGAGAGAAGCGGGGGGAGGGGGGCGCTGACCGACCTCGGTTCACCCCGTCCCCCTCCGGCCGAGAACCTGCCTTCGCTTCCTGCCCTCAGGTGTGTGAGAGGAGCAGGTTTCTTTCCCATAACTACCAACACATCATTTCAGTCTTGTTTGTGGGTTTCTTTTTGTATGTTCGTTTTCTGGACGAGGCCAAAGAACCCTTCCAGTGAGTGGAGGCGTGTGTACAAAGGAGGATCTGACAGGACGGGAGGGTGCGGGTCAGTCCCTGTGCCAAGAAACCCAGAGAATCTGTCGTAGCTGAGGCTCGGGCCTTTTGCAGAAATAGGCCAAGAGAGTTCAGAGTTGATCCTTCACTGCCAAACAGTCATCACAGCAGTTTCCTGGAAGGGATTGTGTTGCAAGAGCCAGCGTGGTGACCCTCAGGCCTCAGGCCTCAGGCCTCAGGCCTCAGCCCGGCAGGCAGGCAGGCAGGCAGGCAGGCAGCGGCTATTGTCTGTTGGTCCCGCCCCCACCCCCACCCCCACCCCCGTTCCTTCTCCAGAGCTCCTTCCTAAGTCCCCTGGACTGACCTTTGCCAGGAGCGGGGGAGGGGAGGGGAGGTCCGGACGATTCATTCGGCAGGGCCTCGTTCAATCGCTCCATTCAAATGCAGAAAGCTCTCCGGTCAAGTCGGAGCCTTTGACTTTGCCTCGAGCTTCTCTTTAATGAATGGCTTTGTCTTTTTTCTTTCCCCAATTTCCCCACCCTTAGGCTGTCCCCTCCAAACTGCAGGGAGGGAAGGAGGGAGAGAGGTAAGGGATGGGAGGAGGTTGTGTGAGAAACAGGCCTTTTTTTCCAGGCAAAAGATGTCCCCTCCTTTTCCTAACCCAGGAAACCCCACTACACCATTTGAGAATCATGGACATGCATGGAAGCAGATGTCTTCACTTGAGATCTTCCTCCGCAGGAGGACAGAAAGGCGGGCCAGTGTGTCCCTCTTGTGCTGGCCGGTTCTTAAGTCACTTGAATTCAAAATAATCAATAGAGCATGGAGGCAGATTTTGGGGCGGCCTACTCTGGAGCCCAAGAGTTCCCTCCTCTGAAAGTTCCTTGGAACATATTAAAGCTGAGCTGGTGACTCGTGTGTGTAGGGATGTGTGTGTGTGTGTGTGTGTGTGTGAGTGAGTGAGTGAGTGAGTGAGTGAGTGAAGGAGATTTCTAGATGTCAGGGTCGAAGCAACTTTAGAAGTCTGCAACACCTCTGATGATGTCGTCGGGTGTTTGGTTCAAATTTCGGAGTGGCTCTCAAAGAAACAGGCACGAGGATTGTTTCCATAGGAGCCGTTGTGGCCGTTTCGTCAAGTTCTCTAGCTTCCGTTTGCAGAGCTTCAGGCAAAGGGCCATTTTAGTTCTCAGTGAGGCCAAGTCAAAAGGGTGGGAGAAAATGGCAAACGTTCATGGGGAGAGTCGTAGCCAGATATTGGAGGGAACTCAAAAAACTTCGGGATGCAGTCCAGTTTTCAGGTTAAGAACAACACCCTAAGGGAAACGAGTAGCTCCAGAACTTCATATCCACAAGTGAGTATCCCCGTTTTATGGAAACATAATTTTGGCCTCCAAGTAACGTATGCAAATAACTCGGTTGCCAAGGAAATAAGAAGCCTCACTGAGAGTTTCTGAATTAAGGAAGGTAGGGAGAAAAAGATCAGTGATTCCATCCTGCTGACAGAGGTATAAGTTACCAAATGGAGGTCCATCTTTAAAAATAAAAAAAAAGAAAAAAGAAAAAAGAAAATTGGGTTTTGTTGGTTTGTTTTTGTTTTTCCTTGTACCTGGAAAACAAAAGATTTAAGAATCAGTCCTAATCCCTCTGTCTCTCTGTCTCTTCTTTCTCTCTGTCTCTCTCTGTCTCAGTGTCTCTGCCTCTGTCTCTGTCTCTCTCTGTCTCTCTCTCTCTCTCTCTCTCCCCCCCTCCATATATACATATACATATATATACATACATACATGTATATACATATACCCACATACGTGTGTGTGTGTATATGTATATATGTATATATATATATATATATATATATATATATATATATATATATATATATAAAGGTATTTTACGTAGGGTTTTTTTTTTTTTCACATTCTTTTCTCTCATAGGTTTATTACAAAGTATTGAGTAGAGTTTCCTGTGCTATATAGTAGGAGGCGCTTGCTTGTTGATTACCGATTTTATGTACAGTCATGTGTACATGGTCATCCCAACCCCCTAAGTTATCCCCCGCTTCCCCAATCCGTCCTACTTTACACAAGTAGTCATACACATTATCATCCTGTTCATCAGTTCATTCAATCCCGTGTAAGTCATCCTTGTTCTACTTGGAGTCCAGTCTTTCCATCGGTTCTGCCGACCTTGCCTGATGATCGAGCGTGACTGGACGAGTGACGGTTCCAAAAAGTTTGCAAGAGCTTCTGTGAAGGATTGTAGGATTTGCCCAGCGAAGCGGGTGCCGTGATCTGATCACAGGGGAGGCTGTGGAAGGTAGACCCCAAGTGGCAAACACATTTTGTTTTTTTAACAGTCTCTGTGCCACGGTGAGGACATCAGGCTTGCAGTGAGTGAGGGAAGACTTCAACCCACACGGAAGACATACCTACGGCCACAAGAATGTTTGGATGACCCCTACTAAGTGGCAGTGGAATGAAGTCCAGTGGCTGGGGTTCAGAGGGTCCAGAGAGAGGAGGTTTTCTTTCCAGAGAGAAAAATAGTTCCCACCCCCCACCCCCCCCCCCCCCCAGGGTTACAAGCATGACAGGTCAGACGTTGCCGGTAGACTGTAGAAATCTTCCCGCCAATGTCTATGTACAATTGGGGTCATCTTCAAGGCACCATGGGTGGGTGAAGGAATGCAAGGTGGAGTGTGGGGGTGGGGGAGGGGGGAGGTTGGCCAGGGAGTAACCAACCGGCCGGGCCGCCGTCTCCCGTCTGCCATAGCCCCGACCGGCTGTTGACAGGACAGAATGGACTCGATCCACGTGTGCCCCGCCACCCCCACCACCTTTCAACAGGCTGTTGTTGCTGCCTTGGCGTGAACGTCGGTTAGAACACCTCCCTGATACTGGGTTCCGTCCCTTTCGTGTGAGCCTCCATTTTGACGACGACAGACAACCCTTTATGCCAGGGCAGAGAAGACTTCCAGGAAGAAACATCCCATCATGTCTGGAACAGTTAGAACACATCGGTGTACAGACACAAGCCAAAGTAGACTTCACGTTGTTCCTTCCTCTTTGACGACGCTTCCCGTGTCATCGAAGCTCTCCAAGAAACGTACTCAGTTTCATCTCTCTCGTTTCTCAGGAGAGAGAACACATTTTTGGGCTATTTCGAGGGCCCTCTCCTCCTGCATCCTAACTCAAAGTGCGTTCTAAGTCCAAAGGACTTCACCTGTCCTTCAACCGGGGGGCAAGTGTGTCCAAAATATCCAAAAGGTTGTAAAGCACTTAATCGGATATAGGTCACTGTGAAACAGTGCTTCGCTAGCCAGGTCACCGACATCCCAAGGAGAGACTTGCTAGGCAGAGAGAGAAGCTTCTTCTTCAGTTCCGAGCCACACCTGGTTCTTTGAATCTCGAGAGGACTAAGCTGATGTGAGTCCTCCGAGACCTGATAACGGCAACCTAGAAAATAAGTGATGACTTTTGACAAGGCATAAGCTTTTCTTTCTTGCTTCCTTTTCCTTCCTTCCTTCCTTCCTTCCTTCCTTCCTTCCTTCCTTCCTTCCTTCCTTCCTTCCTTCCTTCCTTCCTTTCTTCCTTCCTTCCTTCCTTCCTTCCTTCCTTCCTTCCTTCTCTCTCTCTCTCTCTCTCTCTCTCTCTCTCTTTCTTTCTTTCCTTCCTTCTCTCCTTAAAGATAAAGGAAGAAACCTTTCCTAATCTAATCTAATCTCTCATGATGGACAGAGCAGACTGATGAAAGAAAAACCCAAACCCTAAACCCAAACCCAAACCTTGTCCTTTTAACATAGAGAGACAACTAAATTCTATTTTTGCACTTGTTTCACGTTGATACGAAAACTCATTTCTGTCTTTGAATCCATCCTCATCTTATCCAGTCAGTCCTGACCACGGATCCGATTCCTTTCCAAAGACCATTTTCTTCACACACCTTTTCCAATCGTCTGTGCCCATTTTTAGCCTGTCCCTCGTTTTCTTTCTTTTCCATTGAGAAGTGACCACCTTTAGGACTAAAATCTCTTTCTCCTTCCCCCAAACATTATCTGCATATCTTCTACTTTGCCTCCCCACTCCCCCAAAAAAGTCCTCTTCCTACCATGAGGATGGCGACATCAGGTAGCTTGGACCACACACGTTCCGTTCCTTCTTTGGAATGCCTCGTCCTTGGACACTGTCTGTTTTTTTTTTTTTTTTTTCTTCAGTCAGTCAGTGAAAGTAAGGAAGCCAACCACAGTGAACAGTGTGAATATGGAATACTTTGTAGAAGTCTAGGCTCCTACCGAGTACACTCTTTCCCTAAAGCACAAGATCTATCTAGGCATGGAACCAAACATGCTCAGTCTCTCCTCCGTAAGAGGTCCAAAGCAGGGAGACCCTTAGACTTGTGGAGCCATGAACATTTCAGTATTTTATCTTATGTGGAGGTGATGTAGACACTCGCTGAGATTTCACCCTGCCAATGGCACTTAGCCAACCTCTAAGCCTAGAGATGACCAGAGATGTTGGAAAGTCTTGAAGTCGGCCTATGGAAAACAATCATTGGGGGGAGAGTTCCCCTTAAACATTCTTATCTCGTTAACATCTATGCCCTCTATTCGTTAGGAGCAGTCCTACTTAGATGATTCGTGAACATTTCATGAGACATGAGGGCGGTTCAGTTCGTCATGGTGTCTACACCTCCCGCCCCCCTCCCCTTTCACGTGAGAGATTTTCTTCCTGATTTCAGAGGGGAGAAGTAAAAGAGAGTCAGAGCGTCCCTCTCGTGGTGTTGTCAGTCTAATTCCAAAACTTCTCTATGCCACGGAGGCACGTTTGGGGGCGGCCTACTCAGGGCCCCAAGACTTTCAAAGTCAAACTCAAGGAGGACGTAAATGTACTTCATGCCACCGAACCCGAACCCGAACCGGTGAACCCGATGGCTTACTAGGAGATGACGTGTCATTGGCCCACCCATTTAAGACACGGAACCAGACACCCTCTCCTCGATGACTCGGAGCAAGTGAGTTCCTGGGGGTGGGGTGGGGTGGGGTGGGGTGGGGTGGGGAGGGTGTCTGTCGGAGAGGGTCCTCTGCTCCAGGTGGGTCCATAAGCACTGCACATGACAGTAGGTGTTCATGGTGTTCTTGGGAAGGAAAGACAGGGAGAATTTTATTTTGAAAAGCTTATCTTCTCACAGCATTTACACTATGAACGATGATGCAACTTCACGGGGGGTGTGCGGGGGCAGTGAAGGCCAGGGAGCCTGGCAACATAGAAGAGCCACGGAGGCTGGCTGTGTGTGACCCCAAGGATGTCCGGCGACTCCTCTCACTTGGGGTGGGGGGTGGGGGGCGGGGGTGGAAGCGGGGGGCGAGATTCCTGTGTGTCTGTCTGCATTCATCAGTCGTGGGAGAGGAAAAACGACGTTCCCTCGACGATCCTTCTGAGTTCTTGCCTGAGAGGCCCCTGTCCCCAAAAGACAGCTCGAGAAGAGAGCGACCCACGGCTGAGGAACGCGTGCACCGTGACCCCCACGCAGGAGAAGCCCAAGCCAGGAGTCACTCGAAAGGGCGGGCTCTGAGCTTGAGCTTCTTCTCGAGGAAGATCTTGGTCCTCCTTTCAGGTCAGGAAGAAGAGGGAGAGGCAGAGCGGCAGAGCGTCCTCGTCGCCCACCCGTCGTTTCTGAAGCGCCTTCAATTCGAACTCATCTGTGTGCCAAAGCGGTCCATTTCGGGGTGCCCTATTCCGGTTCCCTCCCCGCACGGAGAAACATGTTCTGTCCCGATTCACTGAAATGCTCCCAAAGGGCCTTGGTGTGAGGCAGTGGACCTATGCCCATCCTGCCTCCTCTTCAAATCATTTCTACCGATACAGAAGAAGAGACACCACCCCCACCCACCATGGCCTGCCAAAGGCAGTGCAGCAGCTATCCCTGTGGGAGTGGGATCCGGTAGCACGCGAA
>NW_027136065.1:0-15000 GCF_039906515.1 Pseudorca crassidens | reverse complement strand
CGCGCACACACACGCGCACACACGGCCCCGCGCCGGACGCCGGCCTGGCGGGACCCTCCCCCGACTCAGAGGGGGGAGGCGCGGGCCGCGGTAGGCAAAGAGCGGCACTCGGCCCCACCGCGGGGCCGGCGCAAGCCCTCCCCGCGAGGGCGAGGGCCTCTGCCACCCACGTGGCTCTGGCAGTGGCCACCGTGGCCCACTGCACGCTTGGGAGGGGCAGCGGCTGGGGGGTCCGGTACCCCAAGGCTCCCTCTCGGATCGCTAGAGAAGGCTTTCTCACCGAGGGTGCGTCATCCCCCACCCATCGTCTCTGCCCTTCGGGCCCACGGAGGCGCTCCACGAGCCACCAAGTCCACGACTGGCCGTGGGAGGGGTGGGGGGGGGTCTGCGGTATGGGTAAGCACACGGCCCACTGGAGCGTTCGCGGCCACAGCCTCGGGGGCACAACCTCTGCCGCCCCCCAGGCTCGTCCACCGGGCTCCGGAAGGGGGGAGCACGCCCGAGAAGCGCGACAGACGCCCCCTTCTCACAGGCCCCGGCCCAACGCGATCGCACCCACGCCCGTGTGCGACTCCCCACACACACGCAAGTGGGGGGCGGCGGCACACGCGGCGTCGGCCCGGCCACGAAGTCAGTCCCCCCCACGGCACACCGTGGGAGGACGATGGCGACGAGGTGGCAGGCCCCCGTCCCCCACCGAGGGAGAGAAACAGAGGCAAGCCCCCGCGCCCTTTACCGTCTCGACCCCCCCAAGAGAGCCACTCACGGGACACACCACCGCGGCGGAGACCCCGAGGAGCACGCTGGGAAAAGGGAACGACACCACCGCTCGGCCTCGCGCGCCTGAGGGACGACCTGGAGCGCTCCAGGGGCACCACAGAGGACCGAGCAAGTCACGCTCACGCGCCGGCAGCGGGCGCGCGGCGCAGCGGCGGGACGGCCCCCACCGACGCGGGGAGGACCGCCCGCGAGGCACACGCCAAGGAGGCGAAGCGAGAGCGTCTGCTGCGTCCGAGGACCACGGCCCCGCCCACGCCATGAGGCAGGAGGCGGGAGACCGCAGGTCAGGGCCGGAGACCACCACCCCTGCCTCCCACACACCCCTCGGCAGGCCGGCAGGGCGTGACAAGAGAGGCGAGGGGCCCGCGGACAGAACGAGAAGAGCGGTCCCGTTCGCCAAGAACGTCCGTCCCTCGTCTGGCGCGACTTAAGGCCCGGCCCAGGAGAGCGCGACATCACCACATCGATCAGTCAATCCAGAGAGCCAGGGGCCACGAGGGCCCCGAGGGAGGAGGGGCACGGCGAGGACCCTCACCGGAGGAGCCTGCTTCAGCCTCAGCCGGCACCCAGCCCCCCCCTTCGCTCCCTCTTGCCTTCTCGGGCAACAGTGGCCGACGACCCCGCGAGGAGAACGCCTGACACGTGGCACGGAGCCTGCGGGTTGGGGTCGTCTCAGCCACCACCGGGTGCCTGCGGCGGGGAAGGGGAGTCACACGGGGTAGAAGACCCACGCACCACCTCGCCCCGCCGCCCTCGGGTGAGCCAGAGACCGGAGGCGGCACCGCGGGTCGGGTCAGCCGGGCGCACACACGAGAGCCGGCGCGCAGGCCCAAGCGGGCGGCTCAAGTGGCAAGGGCCGGTTCGGGCGCCGGACGGCGGTCCAAAGCCCAGCGCCCTGCGCGCGTCCAGAGTCCCAGAACCCCCAGCGAGAGATGCCAGAGGAGACCGTGTCAGCACCTATCTGGTGGTAAAAAAGGCCCATTTCAGGCGAAAAAAATCACGGCGCCCGGCAGCGGGGCCCATCCACGAACCTCGGGGGGGCTCCCCGGGACCTCGGCCCGGCTACCTCTCCCCAACACTTCCCCATCCACAGCAGCCCCGGAGCTCTCTCGGGGCCATCTGGTCGACCCGAGGAGCGGGGGGGGGGGGGGGGGGGGCGGCAGAGTGGAGCGGGGCGGGGCGGGAAAACGTGGCAGAGGCAGCGAGCGGGCCGGGGTCGCCCTCCCCGGATCGCCCGCGCGAGCAGGTACCGTACCGCCGTCCCTCCGAGTCCCCGGGCGAAGACTTGGTTACAGAAAAGGAACTATCCCACTCTGCCGCCTCTGACGAGCGGGGCCCACGAGGGACCGCGCCCGGGCCCAGGCCGCCCTATCCGGGCCACCCAGTACGACTCGGGCCGGTCCCCACCGCCACCCCCACCCCGGCCGGGACTCGCGGTGGAGGAGGGGGCGGGGGAGGGTGAGAAAAAGTCGCGTCCGCCGACCGGGACCCACGTGGGCCCGCTAAAGGGCCGGGTGCGCCCTCCCCGGCCACCCGCGCGAGCAGGTCCCGGCCCGTCCGCGTCCCCGGACCCAGGGGGACTTGGAAACATTTTCGCACGGAGGCACCTCCCAGGCGACCGGAGCCCACGAGGGACCGCACCCGGGCCCGGGCCTCTCTCTCCGGGTCACCCCTCGCGGCCCAGCCCGGTCCCCACCTCCGGAGTCCGACTCGGAAAAGCATCGGTCAGAAAGAATCCGACCACCGGGACCCACGCGCGCCCGCCAACGAGCCCGTCGCGCCCTCCACCGGCCTAAACGCACGGGCACGGGCACGGGCCGGTCCCCACCTCCGGAGCGGGGCGCTGTGGGGACCGGGCGGTGGGGGGGGGGGGAGGGAGGGAAGGAAGGAAGGAGGGTCGGGTGGCCGGGTCGGTCCCCGCGGCCGGATGCTGGTCGACCAGGCCAGGCGGCCCCACAGACCGGCTCGAGAGCGCGGCGACAGTCACACCCTCATAGGCCTGCACGCCCAATCTCAAGCGACAGCAGGAGGCGCCCACGCCTGGGCCCCACCGGGACAGTCACCGCCAGCGTCGCCCGGCTCCCGGAACTCTGCCTCGGGCCCGGCGGCCGAGTCACAGCCCTCACGAAGGTCGCCGAAGCTCCAGAGACAAGGGACAATATAAAAGCGGCCGCCAGGTGGCTCCCGACAACGGCTCCAACGTCCCCGGGCCGGGTTCCCTGTCGCCGGCCGGCCACCGAGGATGCAGCAGCGCCGGGCCGCCCAAACGCCCGAGCTCGGCCCGCCGGGGCGAGCCGGCGGGCGTCTGGCGCGGCCCCGAGGCGTCCGTCTCGGAGCTAGCTCCCGGGACGGCACGACACGGCGCGACCCCGGCAGCAGACGGGGGGGGGGGGGGGGGTGGCCGGGGAAGCTGGGAAGACGTCGCCGGGAGGCCGCCTCGAAGGAAACGCGCTCCCCACGCGACTCCTCGGCGGGGGCAAATCCCACGGAGACGCCGGCGGGGCCCGGGGCGGCCGGCACGGGGTGCCCAGAGGGTCACGAGCAAGATCCCCGGCTGCCCGGACGGAGGGAGGGAGGGAGGGAGGGAGGGAGGGAGGGAAGGCGGGGACTGGCAAACCGAAACCAGGCAAGCACTCAGAGAACAACGCAGGAATTCATCCTCTCTCGAACGGTGGAGGTCTGTCGGAAGCAGACACGCAAAGCCCAGAACCTAGAAAGGAAAGGAAGGATACCCTCCGACCCCACACATACAAGCGGAAACAAACAACTATCTCTGCCCGGACGGCGACAAAGTCCAAAGACAACACATGGGTGCGTGGGTGGGGAAAACGCACCCGCGGTCACGAGAAAACATGGATTTCAAAATGGACTGACCACAGTCCACGGGCGGGGGTGGGCGTGGGGGTGGGGGATGGGGGAGGCGGGGCTCGGGGGAATGCGGGCGGGTGGGGGGGCGGAGGGGGGGCGAGGGTGGAGTCCATAGCCATCCACTAAAGAAACTGAGTTCGGGCACATCTACTCAATGCAACACCCCGAGTGCGAGCGTGTGCGTGTGCGTGTGCGTGTGCGTGTGCGTGTGTGTGTGTGTGTGTGTGTGGAATGCGGTAAGTATCGACAACGGACTGTAGCCCCACCGAGACCACGACAAACCATACCAGCGAAGAAGTCAAGCCGTACAACTACTCTGGCCTTCAAAACAAAGGAAAAAGCGTGCACGTATAGTATACGTACGTGCATCGCGTGTGCTTGTGGCACAGGTATACGTGGACGTATAAAGGCCTAGGACAAGCCCAAGCACATCCCGTAAGGGGAGCCTATCCAAAACAGACCAAGGCCTCTCACCACTCAGCTTCCAGAAAACAAGCAACCCAGCGAGGAAAGTGAACTGGAGGCCCAAACTGAACCTTTTCGTTAGGGAAAATAAAGAAAAGAAGAGACGAGAAGAGAAGAGAAGAGAAAAGGAAAGGAAAGGAAAGAAAAGGAAAGGAAAGGAAAGGAAAGGAAAGGAAAGGAAACGAAAGGAAAGGAAAGGAAACGAAAGGAAAGGAAAGGAAACGAAAGGAAAGGAAAGGAAACGAAAGGAAAGGAAAGGAAAGGAAAGGAAAGGAAAGAAGGAAGGAAGGAAGAAAGTAAGAAAGAAAGAAAGAAAGAAAGAAAGAAAGAAAGAAAGACAGAAAGAAAGAGAGAGAGAGTGGGAGTGGGAGTGGGAGTGAGAGTGGGAGTGGGAGTGGGAGAGGGAGAGGGAGAGGGGGAGGGAGAGGGAGAGGCAGAGGGAGGGACAGAGAGACAGAGGGGAGAGAGAGAGAGAGACAGAGAGAGTGAGAGTGAGAGTTGGAGTGGGAGTGGGAGAGGGAGAGGGGAGGGAGAGGGAGAGGGAGGGAGAGACAGAGAGACAGAGGGGGAGAGAGAGAGACAGAGACAGAGAGAAAGAAAGAGAGAGAGAAAGAAAGAAAGAAAAAGAGAAAGAGAGAAAGAAAGAGAGAGAAAGAAAGAGAGCGAGAGAGAAAGAAAGAGAGAGAAAGAAACAGAAAGAAAGAGAGAGAGAGAGAAAGAAAGAGAGAGAAAGAGAGAGAGAAAGAGAGAGAGAGAAAGAGAGAGCAAAAGAGAGAGAGAGAGAAAGAGAAAGAGAAAGAAAGAGAGAGGAAGAGAGGGAAAGAGCGAAAGAGAGAAAGAAAGAGAGAGAGAAAGAGAGAGAGAAAGAGAAAGAGAGAAAGAAAGAGAGAGAGAGAGAAAGAGAAAGGGAAAGAGCAAAAGAGAGAGAGAAAGAGTGAAAGAGAGAAAGGAAGAGAGAGAGAAAGAGAGACCGAGCGAAAGAAAGAGAGCGAAAGAGAGAGAAAGAGATAGAGAGAAAGAGAGAGGGAAAGAGCGAAAGAGAGAGAAAGACAGAAAGAAAGAGAGAGAGAAAGAAAGAAAGAAAGAGAGAAAGAGGGAAAGAGAAAGAGAGAGAGAGAAAAGAAAGAAAGAAAGAAAGAAAGAAAGAAAGAAAGAAAGAAAAAGAAAGATAGAAAGAAAGATAGATAGAAAGAAAGAAAGAAAGAAAGAAAGAAAGAAAGGAAGGAAGAAAGAAAGAAAGAAAGAAAGGAAAGAAAGAAAGAAAGAAAGAAAGAAAGAAAGAAAGAAAGAAAGAAAGAAAGAAAGAAAGAAAGAAAAAATCTCTCAACCTAAAAGTTTTTGGAACAAACAGACAATCTATGATTTGGTAGGTAAAAAAAAATATTTTTGGAACGTACAGTTCTTTGAGACAAGAATGGAGAGGAAAAGAAAAAAAAAGACAATAAGAATTCGGAACGCTTAGAAACCTGAATCGGTCACGAACAGGAACTAGGAAGCCATGGTGAACGGGGTCTGTGACACCAGTGTTTCTGGACCGGCAAATGGATGATTCCATTTCATCACGCCTAGAAGCGTACATTTTCACGCAGCATCACTTTTTTAAAATGTTTTTTCCCCAAAGTGATGCTAGAGGTGTGGACTCATACATCGGAACATCTTTAGTCTTTCTGTAATAAGGAGACCGACGTAGGTCCACTGAGACTTGTTGAGCCACGAACGTTTCCGTAGGTCATCTTTGGAAACGATCTAGACGTTCCACGAATTCCCTCCCCATCATTCCGCTTACACCAACACTAAAGTTCCTAAAGTGACCCAAAAGGTCTGGGAGAAACTGTTTTTAAGTAGACATACCAAAAAACATAACCTTTCTTAAGGAGTTCCTCCACCTAGAGCTATCGACATCACTTGTTCTAAATCCCATGACGACGAGATGACCCGTGAACATTTCCTGAGACTTTAGACGGTGTCAGCCATCATCCCCAAGTTCTTTTCCTTGCTGACGAACTTGGTTCACTCCCGTGAACTTATTGGATTTGGGGTCGACGTAGATAGAAGAAAAGGATGACCTCGAATGCCGATCACCCCAAAGACATGCCTAGTTTCATAAAACCCATACGTTGACCCTGGCTATTCTCAGCCGGAGGGTTCATCCTAGATCACGTGAACTTGCAAAACCCTTTGGGTCCCTCTCTAGTAGACTGAATAATTCGGGAGTGCTTCCTCCTAAGCCCTTCAAGAGAGCTCTTTCCCAAGTTAATTGTGGCACTCGGATCCGTACGTAGGAACAGGCCAGCTCTAGAAGGTAGCTACAGACATACCTGTTACCAGGGCCTTCCCAGATTCTTGCACAGCAGTGCCATAGAAACGAAGATCGCTTCCACAAGACTCTAAGGTCAGCAAAGCAAAACTTTTTTTTAAATTTATTTTATTATTATTATTATCATTATCATTACTATTATTTTATTAAAAGAGATAGCTGGTACACAAGGGAGAAGGCGGTGGGGGGGGCGGGGGGGGGTTGGGGGGGAGAGACACCGCCCCGAGTTGCTCTGATCACGGAAGGGAGAGTTTGTCTCGGGATCACCGATCCTTTCCAGGAATCCTCCAAATTCTCGGATCTGCAGCAGCTGGTTGCACGGTGGCTACCTATGGGGAATAGCAAGCGCTTCCACGAGGGGAAAGAAGCACATGAGAATTTTCTGCAAGAAAGCACAGGAACAGATAAGGGTTAAATGTACAGTGGAGCTCCTCGTCTTGGGACAACTAGGTATAGTCGTGGTGTCAACAGAGGTAAAGTTAATCTTTTACTCCCGAGAGCCTCGTGTGTGTGTGTGTGTGTGTGTGTGTGTGTGTGTGTGTGTGTGTGCGCGCGCGCGCGCGCGCGTGTGTACGTGGGTGGGTGGGTGGGTGTGGGTGGGTGGGCGGGTGTGTGTCTGAGACTCAGGCCCCCAGGGCCTCTGTTCTTTAGCTGGCAAGGCCTGTTTGGCCCTAGGCCACTCCCCAGTCCTTTTCCAAAATGTCTGTAGGTCTGTCTCATGCGTGCGTACGTACGTACGTACGTACGTACGTACCTACCTACCTACCTACCTACCTACCTAGAGATCGACATGACCAGAGATTTCATAGCTTTCATTTAAAAACTTTTAGTCAGCCACGAAGCAGGTAGTGCAATCGAAAATTCGCTCTCTTGCTTATTTATAAAGAACCGTTGGAATAGGTGACGTTTATTTCCTCCGATGGCTAAGGCTTTTTATTATCTGTGGGGAAAGACTTTTAAGATTCGTGTTGGTCCCGAAGGAGACGGCGAATTAGTGTTTGGGTGAGGGAGCCCTTCCACCGGTTTGTATTCTTAAAGAGACCACTTCCCCCTCCCCTCCCCCGTTGTTATTTTTTGGGGTTTTTTTGTTTGTTTGTTTGTTTCCGTTTTGGCTTTTCTGTTTTTTCTTTCTTTCTTTTTTTTTTTTTTCCTTCCCTTTGGTTTCAGGGTCTACCTCATCCAGTCCACTGGCCTTAGTCTCAGTCAGGCCATCGCAGGCTGTGTTCACATTTCGGAGGCGGTAGAGATGTGCAAGATCAAGACAGTTCACCCAGAGAACTGGGCGGCGGGTGCCTTGCTGACATCGAAAAGCTGATCTGCTCATCATGCAGTTCCATTTCCCCTCCTCGTCCTCCTCGTCCTCCTCGTCCTCCTCCTCCACCTCGTCCCCGTCCTCGTCCTCCTCCTCGTCGTCCTCCTCCTCGTCCTCGTCCTCGTCCTCGTCCTCGTCCTCGTCCTCGTCCTCCTCGTCCTCCTCGTCCTCCTCGTCCTCGTCCTCGTCCTCGTCCTCCTCCTCCTCCTCCTCCTCCTGTGTGCTTCTTTCTGTCAAGGAGAAGATTTCCAACTCAAATGCAGACCCAAAGATTTCTAGGTTCCAAAACTTCAGGGTTCCATGGATCATGGTGTCCAAAATCTGCACAGGGTCTTCAATAACGGCCCTCGTTCTCAGCGCACACAAGTCAACCCCAGACCAAGGCACCCTAAGGGCAAAAACCCTCCAAGGTTTCTCCCATTAGACCCCGAACGTCAGCACACACCCCCTCCCCCGGTTTCTATTTCGTATCGCGTGCGCTCAGGCAGACGGCAAACACATCGATCGATCATTTTCCTTTAGCGTGTTTCATGAACGTCGCACTGGCCGAAGAAACCTAGGTGTGTCAAAGCTCATCCCTGCGTAAAAGGCTTTGGCTTCTCCGTGAAGGGGTCGAGCCGAGGGACCCAGGCCCCTCTGTCAACTTTTCACTGGATTCATTGGCCTCACTCTTGTCCCAAGCGACGGCTGGTCAGATTTCTCATGGTCATTTTTTGCCTTCTGGCTTTAGCAAGGGTCTTCAACTGGGGTAAAAAGAGCAGGCTTGCTTGGGGCGCTTTCATGGTGGGGAGGAGGGGGTGGTGGCCCATAGAGGTAGGTCCCTTCGATTCACCCCATCTCAGGTAGTGCCCTATGCAAAACGTTTGCTTTCATACCATCAGGATCCTAACTTTGGAGAGTTTCCCTGCCTTAAACGTCCTCTGCCCTCCGCCTATTCATCCACCATCCACCACCACCCCGCTGACCTGTTCATCCCGTCCATGGTTTTTCTCTTCCGAGAAAGCATGTTACCTACGGCTCGTCCCCAGGCTACGTACGTGTCCATTCACCTCCTGAAAGACATGTCTCGGTCACCTCCGAGAGAGTTCTTGGCAGTGAGGAATAAAACAGCCACTGTCAAGGTCCGCGTGCAGGTTTCTGCGTGGACCTCAGCCGTTCGACTCCCCGCGTCACCTCGGGTCCATTCATAGCAAGGAGTCCTCCGAGGGCCGGGTCTTACGGTGAGAGTGTGTTTGGCTGTGAAAAACACCACCCCTGTTCACAGAGTTCCCAAAAACGGGGGGGTGGGGGGTTGGGGGGTTGGGGTGGGGGTCGGGGTGGAGCTGAGGAGGGCACGGCACGTCAGCATACCGAAGCGTCCGGAACCCCGAGGAGGCGGGCAAGGAAGGAAGATGTCCCCGGGACAAAACCTTCCCTCCCCGTCCTTAGGGTCGATGGCTGGACCTGAGAATTCCATGGACACGAGACGGATTTATGAAACCAGAATTCCAAGAAAGGGGACCTGGCTGGCCGAGACCCCAAAATGAGTCTCTTTGGGGTTTGTTAGGGCGGCAGGCCAGGAGACACCCGCCGTGTTCCACCCGACTCCCAAATGGGGCGAGTTTATCGAAGAAAAAAAAAAAAAAAAGCCAAACCAAAAGCAAACACACACGCAGACAGAAACCCCAGCAAAACACACACACACACACACACACACACACACACACACACACACACACACACACACACACACACACACATCTGGGTGCGCTATCTGCTGTCCATGATTTCCCGTGCCTTTTGGACATGGCTGATAGAGATGGACATGAAACGGCAGGACAGCAAGCTGGCATCTCGGCCGGCCTAGAGAAGTTTCCCGAGTGAAATATCAGAACCAGGGCGGGGTGGGGATGGGGGGCGCAGAGAGAGGCGGGGAAGGGGGGCCCACGTCACCCGGGAGAGAAGCGGGGGGAGGGGGGCGCTGACCGACCTCGGTTCACCCCGTCCCCCTCCGGCCGAGAACCTGCCTTCGCTTCCTGCCCTCAGGTGTGTGAGAGGAGCAGGTTTCTTTCCCATAACTACCAACACATCATTTCAGTCTTGTTTGTGGGTTTCTTTTTGTATGTTCGTTTTCTGGACGAGGCCAAAGAACCCTTCCAGTGAGTGGAGGCGTGTGTACAAAGGAGGATCTGACAGGACGGGAGGGTGCGGGTCAGTCCCTGTGCCAAGAAACCCAGAGAATCTGTCGTAGCTGAGGCTCGGGCCTTTTGCAGAAATAGGCCAAGAGAGTTCAGAGTTGATCCTTCACTGCCAAACAGTCATCACAGCAGTTTCCTGGAAGGGATTGTGTTGCAAGAGCCAGCGTGGTGACCCTCAGGCCTCAGGCCTCAGGCCTCAGGCCTCAGCCCGGCAGGCAGGCAGGCAGGCAGGCAGGCAGCGGCTATTGTCTGTTGGTCCCGCCCCCACCCCCACCCCCACCCCCGTTCCTTCTCCAGAGCTCCTTCCTAAGTCCCCTGGACTGACCTTTGCCAGGAGCGGGGGAGGGGAGGGGAGGTCCGGACGATTCATTCGGCAGGGCCTCGTTCAATCGCTCCATTCAAATGCAGAAAGCTCTCCGGTCAAGTCGGAGCCTTTGACTTTGCCTCGAGCTTCTCTTTAATGAATGGCTTTGTCTTTTTTCTTTCCCCAATTTCCCCACCCTTAGGCTGTCCCCTCCAAACTGCAGGGAGGGAAGGAGGGAGAGAGGTAAGGGATGGGAGGAGGTTGTGTGAGAAACAGGCCTTTTTTTCCAGGCAAAAGATGTCCCCTCCTTTTCCTAACCCAGGAAACCCCACTACACCATTTGAGAATCATGGACATGCATGGAAGCAGATGTCTTCACTTGAGATCTTCCTCCGCAGGAGGACAGAAAGGCGGGCCAGTGTGTCCCTCTTGTGCTGGCCGGTTCTTAAGTCACTTGAATTCAAAATAATCAATAGAGCATGGAGGCAGATTTTGGGGCGGCCTACTCTGGAGCCCAAGAGTTCCCTCCTCTGAAAGTTCCTTGGAACATATTAAAGCTGAGCTGGTGACTCGTGTGTGTAGGGATGTGTGTGTGTGTGTGTGTGTGTGTGAGTGAGTGAGTGAGTGAGTGAGTGAGTGAAGGAGATTTCTAGATGTCAGGGTCGAAGCAACTTTAGAAGTCTGCAACACCTCTGATGATGTCGTCGGGTGTTTGGTTCAAATTTCGGAGTGGCTCTCAAAGAAACAGGCACGAGGATTGTTTCCATAGGAGCCGTTGTGGCCGTTTCGTCAAGTTCTCTAGCTTCCGTTTGCAGAGCTTCAGGCAAAGGGCCATTTTAGTTCTCAGTGAGGCCAAGTCAAAAGGGTGGGAGAAAATGGCAAACGTTCATGGGGAGAGTCGTAGCCAGATATTGGAGGGAACTCAAAAAACTTCGGGATGCAGTCCAGTTTTCAGGTTAAGAACAACACCCTAAGGGAAACGAGTAGCTCCAGAACTTCATATCCACAAGTGAGTATCCCCGTTTTATGGAAACATAATTTTGGCCTCCAAGTAACGTATGCAAATAACTCGGTTGCCAAGGAAATAAGAAGCCTCACTGAGAGTTTCTGAATTAAGGAAGGTAGGGAGAAAAAGATCAGTGATTCCATCCTGCTGACAGAGGTATAAGTTACCAAATGGAGGTCCATCTTTAAAAATAAAAAAAAAGAAAAAAGAAAAAAGAAAATTGGGTTTTGTTGGTTTGTTTTTGTTTTTCCTTGTACCTGGAAAACAAAAGATTTAAGAATCAGTCCTAATCCCTCTGTCTCTCTGTCTCTTCTTTCTCTCTGTCTCTCTCTGTCTCAGTGTCTCTGCCTCTGTCTCTGTCTCTCTCTGTCTCTCTCTCTCTCTCTCTCTCCCCCCCTCCATATATACATATACATATATATACATACATACATGTATATACATATACCTACATACGTGTGTGTGTGTATATGTATATATGTATATATATATATATATATATATATATATATATATATATATATATATATAAGGTATTTTACGTAGGGTTTTTTTTTTTTTCACATTCTTTTCTCTCATAGGTTTATTACAAAGTATTGAGTAGAGTTTCCTGTGCTATATAGTAGGAGGCGCTTGCTTGTTGATTACCGATTTTATGTACAGTCATGTGTACATGGTCATCCCAACCCCCTAAGTTATCCCCCGCTTCCCCAATCCGTCCTACTTTACACAAGTAGTCATACACATTATCATCCTGTTCATCAGTTCATTCAATCCCGTGTAAGTCATCCTTGTTCTACTTGGAGTCCAGTCTTTCCATCGGTTCTGCCGACCTTGCCTGATGATCGAGCGTGACTGGACGAGTGACGGTTCCAAAAAGTTTGCAAGAGCTTCTGTGAAGGATTGTAGGATTTGCCCAGCGAAGCGGGTGCCGTGATCTGATCACAGGGGAGGCTGTGGAAGGTAGACCCCAAGTGGCAAACACATTTTGTTTTTTTAACAGTCTCTGTGCCACGGTGAGGACATCAGGCTTGCAGTGAGTGAGGGAAGACTTCAACCCACACGGAAGACATACCTACGGCCACAAGAATGTTTGGATGACCCCTACTAAGTGGCAGTGGAATGAAGTCCAGTGGCTGGGGTTCAGAGGGTCCAGAGAGAGGAGGTTTTCTTTCCAGAGAGAAAAATAGTTCCCACCCCCCACCCCCCCCCCCCCCAGGGTTACAAGCATGACAGGTCAGACGTTGCCGGTAGACTGTAGAAATCTTCCCGCCAATGTCTATGTACAATTGGGGTCATCTTCAAGGCACCATGGGTGGGTGAAGGAATGCAAGGTGGAGTGTGGGGGTGGGGGAGGGGGGAGGTTGGCCAGGGAGTAACCAACCGGCCGGGCCGCCGTCTCCCGTCTGCCATAGCCCCGACCGGCTGTTGACAGGACAGAATGGACTCGATCCACGTGTGCCCCGCCACCCCCACCACCTTTCAACAGGCTGTTGTTGCTGCCTTGGCGTGAACGTCGGTTAGAACACCTCCCTGATACTGGGTTCCGTCCCTTTCGTGTGAGCCTCCATTTTGACGACGACAGACAACCCTTTATGCCAGGGCAGAGAAGACTTCCAGGAAGAAACATCCCATCATGTCTGGAACAGTTAGAACACATCGGTGTACAGACACAAGCCAAAGTAGACTTCACGTTGTTCCTTCCTCTTTGACGACGCTTCCCGTGTCATCGAAGCTCTCCAAGAAACGTACTCAGTTTCATCTCTCTCGTTTCTCAGGAGAGAGAACACATTTTTGGGCTATTTCGAGGGCCCTCTCCTCCTGCATCCTAACTCAAAGTGCGTTCTAAGTCCAAAGGACTTCACCTGTCCTTCAACCGGGGGGCAAGTGTGTCCAAAATATCCAAAAGGTTGTAAAGCACTTAATCGGATATAGGTCACTGTGAAACAGTGCTTCGCTAGCCAGGTCACCGACATCCCAAGGAGAGACTTGCTAGGCAGAGAGAGAAGCTTCTTCTTCAGTTCCGAGCCACACCTGGTTCTTTGAATCTCGAGAGGACTAAGCTGATGTGAGTCCTCCGAGACCTGATAACGGCAACCTAGAAAATAAGTGATGACTTTTGACAAGGCATAAGCTTTTCTTTCTTGCTTCCTTTTCCTTCCTTCCTTCCTTCCTTCCTTCCTTCCTTCCTTCCTTCCTTCCTTCCTTCCTTCCTTCCTTCTTCTTCCTTCCTTCCTTCCTTCCTTCCTTCCTTCCTTCCTTCTCTCTCTCTCTCTCTCTCTCTCTCTCTCTCTTTCTTTCTTTCCTTCCTTCTCTCCTTAAAGATAAAGGAAGAAACCTTTCCTAATCTAATCTAATCTCTCATGATGGACAGAGCAGACTGATGAAAGAAAAACCCAAACCCTAAACCCAAACCCAAACCTTGTCCTTTTAACATAGAGAGACAACTAAATTCTATTTTTGCACTTGTTTCACGTTGATACGAAAACTCATTTCTGTCTTTGAATCCATCCTCATCTTATCCAGTCAGTCCTGACCACGGATCCGATTCCTTTCCAAAGACCATTTTCTTCACACACCTTTTCCAATCGTCTGTGCCCATTTTTAGCCTGTCCCTCGTTTTCTTTCTTTTCCATTGAGAAGTGACCACCTTTAGGACTAAAATCTCTTTCTCCTTCCCCCAAACATTATCTGCATATCTTCTACTTTGCCTCCCCACTCCCCCAAAAAAGTCCTCTTCCTACCATGAGGATGGCGACATCAGGTAGCTTGGACCACACACGTTCCGTTCCTTCTTTGGAATGCCTCGTCCTTGGACACTGTCTGTTTTTTTTTTTTTTTTTTCTTCAGTCAGTCAGTGAAAGTAAGGAAGCCAACCACAGTGAACAGTGTGAATATGGAATACTTTGTAGAAGTCTAGGCTCCTACCGAGTACACTCTTTCCCTAAAGCACAAGATCTATCTAGGCATGGAACCAAACATGCTCAGTCTCTCCTCCGTAAGAGGTCCAAAGCAGGGAGACCCTTAGACTTGTGGAGCCATGAACATTTCAGTATTTTATCTTATGTGGAGGTGATGTAGACACTCGCTGAGATTTCACCCTGCCAATGGCACTTAGCCAACCTCTAAGCCTAGAGATGACCAGAGATGTTGGAAAGTCTTGAAGTCGGCCTATGGAAAACAATCATTGGGGGGAGAGTTCCCCTTAAACATTCTTATCTCGTTAACATCTATGCCCTCTATTCGTTAGGAGCAGTCCTACTTAGATGATTCGTGAACATTTCATGAGACATGAGGGCGGTTCAGTTCGTCATGGTGTCTACACCTCCCGCCCCCCTCCCCTTTCACGTGAGAGATTTTCTTCCTGATTTCAGAGGGGAGAAGTAAAAGAGAGTCAGAGCGTCCCTCTCGTGGTGTTGTCAGTCTAATTCCAAAACTTCTCTATGCCACGGAGGCACGTTTGGGGGCGGCCTACTCAGGGCCCCAAGACTTTCAAAGTCAAACTCAAGGAGGACGTAAATGTACTTCATGCCACCGAACCCGAACCCGAACCGGTGAACCCGATGGCTTACTAGGAGATGACGTGTCATTGGCCCACCCATTTAAGACACGGAACCAGACACCCTCTCCTCGATGACTCGGAGCAAGTGAGTTCCTGGGGGTGGGGTGGGGTGGGGTGGGGTGGGGTGGGGAGGGTGTCTGTCGGAGAGGGTCCTCTGCTCCAGGTGGGTCCATAAGCACTGCACATGACAGTAGGTGTTCATGGTGTTC
>NW_027136064.1:300000-390157 GCF_039906515.1 Pseudorca crassidens | reverse complement strand
AGACCCTGTTCTGTTCTGTAATTCAGTTCCTGTGTAGCCAAGTTTACATTCCGTGTATTACTGATATCTTATGATGTTTCTTTTTCTGTGTGACTTATTTCAGTTAGAATCATCATACCTGAATCCACTCATTGTGCTGCTAAGGGCCTGATGACATAGATTTCATTGCTGAGTGATATTGCTTTGTAAGTAAATACCACAACTTCTTTATCCATTTTTCACTTTCTGCGATGTTGAACTTGTACGCTAAACGAGGTTCTTGTAAACAGAGGCGTCCCAAACTTTGGGGTGGCTGTGTCTTTTTGATTTTAATTTCCCTAAGCTATAGGACCATAAGTGGAAGTGCCCTAGGCTCTGTTGCTTTGTTTTTTAGATGTTTCAGGAAACACCATACACTTCTCCCGAGTGTCTGTTGGCAATTTACATCCCGCCCATCAGCATAACAAGGCTCCCAGTTCTCCATGGCCTGTCCTGCCTTTCTGGATTTTACACTTTTTTCAGATGGCCCTTTTGACCGGGGGGAAGTGAGACTTCATTGTAGTGCAGATTTCCTTTGCAAGCTTGCTTGGTTGGCCAAAAAGGGCGTATGCGTTTTTTCCTGAATATATTCAGGAAAAAACGCATACGCCCTTTTTGGCCAAGTGCATCATTGTGGACGTTCTGCCTCTTTTCCTATGCTTTCAATGCAATTCCAGTCTGCCTCCTGAAATCGGTTTCCTGCAATTCTGCCCCGCTTTCAAGTCCTCTTGGCAGCCTTACTTCAGTATATTTTTGGACGATAGCTGTCATTTATAACTCTGCAGGTTTGTGAATTACAGTGCCCCTGAGCTCCTTTCTTCAACTCGCTTTCTTTTGAGCTGGCCGCAACACCGCAGGATGGCTTCAGGCCCTAATCTGGTTCCGGCACGGCACGCTGAGCCTTTGGTTAATTCCTCTTCCTGGTGGGAAATGAGAGTTAAATTTGCCCGTCCAGACACCTCCAGCTAGTCTCTCATTGGTTCTCGCTATTCCTGTTCATCTTCCGCAGAAATTGCAAACTGGGCCAAACAGGAGGTTAAAGGGACTGACTCTCCAAGTCGGGAGGGTGTTAGTAAAGCGTCTGGAATGTTGCACCCGAGTACCAGGGTACGAAAACTGAGACATATTTGAACACGTCTCCCGATCACATGGTTGATCATACTCTAGGTTCCACATGCATGTTTTAGCTGAAGGAAGAATACCTTAAACCTGGGTAGTTGAAACCCGTGGAATGGGTACCATGCAATATGACTTCAAAGGGTCTTCATTTGCTCACCGAACCTCTCCAATCCTATCACTGCTGCGTTTATGCCCCTGTACACATGCTTGATTCTCTTTCGGAGACATAGCAATCCATAGGTTTTAAGATACTTACTAGTCAGGTACATTCTTAGGCATTTAATATGCGGTGTTGAGTCCATTTCGTTGAGCAAGGAGTAGCTCTTGTCTATTCCATATTTGGCTTAAGGAACTTTATCTGTGCTCATTTCAATCTCTGGTTTTATGCAGCACCCCAACTCACCTTTCCCCTTAAGCAAGCATAAGTTGGTTTTCTAAATTTGAGACCCTGTTCTGTTCTGTAATTCAGTTCCTGTGTAGCCAAGTTTACATTCCGTGTATTACTGATATCTTATGATGTTTCTTTTTCTGTGTGACTTATTTCAGTTAGAATCATCATACCTGAATCCACTCATTGTGCTGCTAAGGGCCTGATGACATAGATTTCATTGCTGAGTGATATTGCTTTGTAAGTAAATACCACAACTTCTTTATCCATTTTTCACTTTCTGCGATGTTGAACTTGTACGCTAAACGAGGTTCTTGTAAACAGAGGCGTCCCAAACTTTGGGGTGGCTGTGTCTTTTTGATTTTAATTTCCCTAAGCTATAGGACCATAAGTGGAAGTGCCCTAGGCTCTGTTGCTTTGTTTTTTAGATGTTTCAGGAAACACCATACACTTCTCCCGAGTGTCTGTTGGCAATTTACATACCGCCCATCAGCATAACAAGGCTCCCAGTTCTCCATGGCCTGTCCTGCCTTTCTGGATTTTACACTTTTTTCAGATGGCCCTTTTGACCGGGGGGAAGTGAGACTTCATTGTAGTGCAGATTTCCTTTGCAAGCTTGCTTGGTTGGCCAAAAAGGGCGTATGCGTTTTTTCCTGAATATATTCAGGAAAAAGCGCATACGCCCTTTATGGCCAAGTGCATCATTGTGGACGTTCTGCCTCTTTTCCTATGCTTTCAATGCAATTCCAGTCTACCTCCTGAAATCGGTTTCCTGCAATTCTGCCCCGCTTTCAAGTCCTCTTGGCAGCCTTACTTCAGTATATTTTTGGACGATAGCTGTCATTTATAACTCTGCAGGTTTGTGAATTACAGTGCCCCTGAGCTCCTTTCTTCAACTCGCTTTCTTTTGAGCTGGCCGCAACACCGCAGGATGGCTTCAGGCCCTAATCTGGTTCCGGCACGGCACGCTGAGCCTTTGGTTAATTCCTCTTCCTGGTGGGAAATGAGAGTTAAATTTGCCCGTCCAGACACCTCCAGCTAGTCTCTCATTGGTTCTCGCTATTCCTGTTCATCTTCCGCAGAAATTGCAAACTGGGCCAAACAGGAGGTTAAAGGGACTGACTCTCCAAGTCGGGAGGGTGTTAGTAAAGCGTCTGGAATGTTGCACCCGAGTACCAGGGTACGAAAACTGAGACATATTTGAACACGTCTCCCGATCACATGGTTGATCATACTCTAGGTTCCACATGCATGTTTTAGCTGAAGGAAGAATACCTTAAACCTGGGTAGTTGAAACCCGTGGAATGGGTACCATGCAATATGACTTCAAAGGGTCTTCATTTGCTCACCGAACCTCTCCAATCCTATCACTGCTGCGTTTATGCCCCTGTACACATGCTTGATTCTCTTTCGGAGACATAGCAATCCATAGGTTTTAAGATACTTACTAGTCAGGTACATTCTTAGGCATTTAATATGCGGTGTTGAGTCCATTTCGTTGAGCAAGGAGTAGCTCTTGTCTATTCCATATTTGGCTTAAGGAACTTTATCTGTGCTCATTTCAATCTCTGGTTTTATGCAGCACCCCAACTCACCTTTCCCCTTAAGCAAGCATAAGTTGGTTTTCTAAATTTGAGACCCTGTTCTGTTCTGTAATTCAGTTCCTGTGTAGCCAAGTTTACATTCCGTGTATTACTGATATCTTATGATGTTTCTTTTTCTGTGTGACTTATTTCAGTTAGAATCATCATACCTGAATCCACTCATTGTGCTGCTAAGGGCCTGATGACATAGATTTCATTGCTGAGTGATATTGCTTTGTAAGTAAATACCACAACTTCTTTATCCATTTTTCACTTTCTGCGATGTTGAACTTGTACGCTAAACGAGGTTCTTGTAAACAGAGGCGTCCCAAACTTTGGGGTGGCTGTGTCTTTTTGATTTTAATTTCCCTAAGCTATAGGACCATAAGTGGAAGTGCCCTAGGCTCTGTTGCTTTGTTTTTTAGATGTTTCAGGAAACACCATACACTTCTCCCGAGTGTCTGTTGGCAATTTACATCCCGCCCATCAGCATAACAAGGCTCCCAGTTCTCCATGGCCTGTCCTGCCTTTCTGGATTTTACACTTTTTTCAGATGGCCCTTTTGACCGGGGGGAAGTGAGACTTCATTGTAGTGCAGATTTCCTTTGCAAGCTTGCTTGGTTGGCCAAAAAGGGCGTATGCGTTTTTTCCTGAATATATTCAGGAAAAAACGCATACGCCCTTTTTGGCCAAGTGCATCATTGTGGACGTTCTGCCTCTTTTCCTATGCTTTCAATGCAATTCCAGTCTGCCTCCTGAAATCGGTTTCCTGCAATTCTGCCCCGCTTTCAAGTCCTCTTGGCAGCCTTACTTCAGTATATTTTTGGACGATAGCTGTCATTTATAACTCTGCAGGTTTGTGAATTACAGTGCCCCTGAGCTCCTTTCTTCAACTCGCTTTCTTTTGAGCTGGCCGCAACACCGCAGGATGGCTTCAGGCCCTAATCTGGTTCCGGCACGGCACGCTGAGCCTTTGGTTAATTCCTCTTCCTGGTGGGAAATGAGAGTTAAATTTGCCCGTCCAGACACCTCCAGCTAGTCTCTCATTGGTTCTCGCTATTCCTGTTCATCTTCCGCAGAAATTGCAAACTGGGCCAAACAGGAGGTTAAAGGGACTGACTCTCCAAGTCGGGAGGGTGTTAGTAAAGCGTCTGGAATGTTGCACCCGAGTACCAGGATACGAAAACTGAGACATATTTGAACACGTCTCCCGATCACATGGTTGATCATACTCTAGGTTCCACATGCATGTTTTAGCTGAAGGAAGAATACCTTAAACCTGGGTAGTTGAAACCCGTGGAATGGGTACCATGCAATATGACTTCAAAGGGTCTTCATTTGCTCACCGAACCTCTCCAATCCTATCACTGCTGCGTTTATGCCCCTGTACACATGCTTGATTCTCTTTCGGAGACATAGCAATCCATAGGTTTTAAGATACTTACTAGTCAGGTACATTCTTAGGCATTTAATATGCGGTGTTGAGTCCATTTCGTTGAGCAAGGAGTAGCTCTTGTCTATTCCATATTTGGCTTAAGGAACTTTATCTGTGCTCATTTCAATCTCTGGTTTTATGCAGCACCCCAACTCACCTTTCCCCTTAAGCAAGCATAAGTTGGTTTTCTAAATTTGAGACCCTGTTCTGTTCTGTAATTCAGTTCCTGTGTAGCCAAGTTTACATTCCGTGTATTACTGATATCTTATGATGTTTCTTTTTCTGTGTGACTTATTTCAGTTAGAATCATCATACCTGAATCCACTCATTGTGCTGCTAAGGGCCTGATGACATAGATTTCATTGCTGAGTGATATTGCTTTGTAAGTAAATACCACAACTTCTTTATCCATTTTTCACTTTCTGCGATGTTGAACTTGTACGCTAAACGAGGTTCTTGTAAACAGAGGCGTCCCAAACTTTGGGGTGGCTGTGTCTTTTTGATTTTAATTTCCCTAAGCTATAGGACCATAAGTGGAAGTGCCCTAGGCTCTGTTGCTTTGTTTTTTAGATGTTTCAGGAAACACCATACACTTCTCCCGAGTGTCTGTTGGCAATTTACATCCCGCCCATCAGCATAACAAGGCTCCCAGTTCTCCATGGCCTGTCCTGCCTTTCTGGATTTTACACTTTTTTCAGATGGCCCTTTTGACCGGGGGGAAGTGAGACTTCATTGTAGTGCAGATTTCCTTTGCAAGCTTGCTTGGTTGGCCAAAAAGGGCGTATGCGTTTTTTCCTGAATATATTCAGGAAAAAACGCATACGCCCTTTTTGGCCAAGTGCATCATTGTGGACGTTCTGCCTCTTTTCCTATGCTTTCAATGCAATTCCAGTCTGCCTCCTGAAATCGGTTTCCTGCAATTCTGCCCCGCTTTCAAGTCCTCTTGGCAGCCTTACTTCAGTATATTTTTGGACGATAGCTGTCATTTATAACTCTGCAGGTTTGTGAATTACAGTGCCCCTGAGCTCCTTTCTTCAACTCGCTTTCTTTTGAGCTGGCCGCAACACCGCAGGATGGCTTCAGGCCCTAATCTGGTTCCGGCACGGCACGCTGAGCCTTTGGTTAATTCCTCTTCCTGGTGGGAAATGAGAGTTAAATTTGCCCGTCCAGACACCTCCAGCTAGTCTCTCATTGGTTCTCGCTATTCCTGTTCATCTTCCGCAGAAATTGCAAACTGGGCCAAACAGGAGGTTAAAGGGACTGACTCTCCAAGTCGGGAGGGTGTTAGTAAAGCGTCTGGAATGTTGCACCCGAGTACCAGGGTACGAAAACTGAGACATATTTGAACACGTCTCCCGATCACATGGTTGATCATACTCTAGGTTCCACATGCATGTTTTAGCTGAAGGAAGAATACCTTAAACCTGGGTAGTTGAAACCCGTGGAATGGGTACCATGCAATATGACTTCAAAGGGTCTTCATTTGCTCACCGAACCTCTCCAATCCTATCACTGCTGCGTTTATGCCCCTGTACACATGCTTGATTCTCTTTCGGAGACATAGCAATCCATAGGTTTTAAGATACTTACTAGTCAGGTACATTCTTAGGCATTTAATATGCGGTGTTGAGTCCATTTCGTTGAGCAAGGAGTAGCTCTTGTCTATTCCATATTTGGCTTAAGGAACTTTATCTGTGCTCATTTCAATCTCTGGTTTTATGCAGCACCCCAACTCACCTTTCCCCTTAAGCAAGCATAAGTTGGTTTTCTAAATTTGAGACCCTGTTCTGTTCTGTAATTCAGTTCCTGTGTAGCCAAGTTTACATTCCGTGTATTACTGATATCTTATGATGTTTCTTTTTCTGTGTGACTTATTTCAGTTAGAATCATCATACCTGAATCCACTCATTGTGCTGCTAAGGGCCTGATGACATAGATTTCATTGCTGAGTGATATTGCTTTGTAAGTAAATACCACAACTTCTTTATCCATTTTTCACTTTCTGCGATGTTGAACTTGTACGCTAAACGAGGTTCTTGTAAACAGAGGCGTCCCAAACTTTGGGGTGGCTGTGTCTTTTTGTTTTTAATTTCCCTAAGCTATAGGACCATAAGTGGAAGTGCCCTAGGCTCTGTTGCTTTGTTTTTTAGATGTTTCAGGAAACACCATACACTTCTCCCGAGTGTCTGTTGGCAATTTACATCCCGCCCATCAGCATAACAAGGCTCCCAGTTCTCCATGGCCTGTCCTCCCTTTCTGGATTTTACACTTTTTTCAGATAGCCCTTTTGACCGGGGGGAAGTGAGACTTCATTGTAGTGCAGATTTCCTTTGCAAGCTTGCTTGGTTGGCCAAAAAGGGCGTATGCGTTTTTTCCTGAATATATTCAGGAAAAAACGCATACGCCCTTTTTGGCCAAGTGCATCATTGTGGACGTTCTGCCTCTTTTCCTATGCTTTCAATGCAATTCCAGTCTGCCTCCTGAAATCGGTTTCCTGCAATTCTGCCCCGCTTTCAAGTCCTCTTGGCAGCCTTACTTCAGTATATTTTTGGACGATAGCTGTCATTTATAACTCTGCAGGTTTGTGAATTACAGTGCCCCTGAGCTCCTTTCTTCAACTCGCTTTCTTTTGAGCTGGCCGCAACACCGCAGGATGGCTTCAGGCCCTAATCTGGTTCCGGCACGGCACGCTGAGCCTTTGGTTAATTCCTCTTCCTGGTGGGAAATGAGAGTTAAATTTGCCCGTCCAGACACCTCCAGCTAGTCTCTCATTGGTTCTCGCTATTCCTGTTCATCTTCCGCAGAAATTGCAAACTGGGCCAAACAGGAGGTTAAAGGGACTGACTCTCCAAGTCGGGAGGGTGTTAGTAAAGCGTCTGGAATGTTGCACCCGAGTACCAGGGTACGAAAACTGAGACATATTTGAACACGTCTCCCGATCACATGGTTGATCATACTCTAGGTTCCACATGCATGTTTTAGCTGAAGGAAGAATACCTTAAACCTGGGTAGTTGAAACCCGTGGAATGGGTACCATGCAATATGACTTCAAAGGGTCTTCATTTGCTCACCGAACCTCTCCAATCCTATCACTGCTGCGTTTATGCCCCTGTACACATGCTTGATTCTCTTTCGGAGACATAGCAATCCATAGGTTTTAAGATACTTACTAGTCAGGTACATTCTTAGGCATTTAATATGCGGTGTTGAGTCCATTTCGTTGAGCAAGGAGTAGCTCTTGTCTATTCCATATTTGGCTTAAGGAACTTTATCTGTGCTCATTTCAATCTCTGGTTTTATGCAGCACCCCAACTCACCTTTCCCCTTAAGCAAGCATAAGTTGGTTTTCTAAATTTGAGACCCTGTTCTGTTCTGTAATTCAGTTCCTGTGTAGCCAAGTTTACATTCCGTGTATTACTGATATCTTATGATGTTTCTTTTTCTGTGTGACTTATTTCAGTTAGAATCATCATACCTGAATCCACTCATTGTGCTGCTAAGGGCCTGATGACATAGATTTCATTGCTGAGAGATATTGTTTTGTAAGTAAATACCACAACTTCTTTATCCATTTTTCACTTTCTGCGATGTTGAACTTGTACTGTAAACGAGGTTCTTGTAAACAGAGGCGTCCCAAACTTTGGGGTGGCTGTGTCTTTTTGATTTTAATTTCCCTAAACTATAGGACCATAAGTGGAAGTGCCCTAGGCTCTGTTGCTTTGTTTTTTAGATGTTTCAGGAAACACCATACACTTCTCCCGAGTGTCTGTTGGCAATTTACATCCCGCCCATCAGCATAACAAGGCTCCCAGTTCTCCATGGCCTGTCCTCCCTTTCTGGATTTTACACTTTTTTCAGATAGCCCTTTTGACCGGGGGGAAGTGAGACTTCATTGTAGTGCAGATTTCCTTTGCAAGCTTGCTTGGTTGGCCAAAAAGGGCGTATGCGTTTTTTCCTGAATATATTCAGGAAAAAACGCATACGCCCTTTTTGGCCAAGTGCATCATTGTGGACGTTCTGCCTCTTTTCCTATGCTTTCAATGCAATTCCAGTCTGCCTCCTGAAATCGGTTTCCTGCAATTCTGCCCCGCTTTCAAGTCCTCTTGGCAGCCTTACTTCAGTATATTTTTGGACGATAGCTGTCATTTATAACTCTGCAGGTTTGTGAATTACAGTGCCCCTGAGCTCCTTTCTTCAACTCGCTTTCTTTTGAGCTGGCCGCAACACCGCAGGATGGCTTCAGGCCCTAATCTGGTTCCGGCACGGCACGCTGAGCCTTTGGTTAATTCCTCTTCCTGGTGGGAAATGAGAGTTAAATTTGCCCGTCCAGACACCTCCAGCTAGTCTCTCATTGGTTCTCGCTATTCCTGTTCATCTTCCGCAGAAATTGCAAACTGGGCCAAACAGGAGGTTAAAGGGACTGACTCTCCAAGTCGGGAGGGTGTTAGTAAAGCGTCTGGAATGTTGCACCCGAGTACCAGGGTACGAAAACTGAGACATATTTGAACACGTCTCCCGATCACATGGTTGATCATACTCTAGGTTCCACATGCATGTTTTAGCTGAAGGAAGAATACCTTAAACCTGGGTAGTTGAAACCCGTGGAATGGGTACCATGCAATATGACTTCAAAGGGTCTTCATTTGCTCACCGAACCTCTCCAATCCTATCACTGCTGCGTTTATGCCCCTGTACACATGCTTGATTCTCTTTCGGAGACATAGCAATCCATAGGTTTTAAGATACTTACTAGTCAGGTACATTCTTAGGCATTTAATATGCGGTGTTGAGTCCATTTCGTTGAGCAAGGAGTAGCTCTTGTCTATTCCATATTTGGCTTAAGGAACTTTATCTGTGCTCATTTCAATCTCTGGTTTTATGCAGCACCCCAACTCACCTTTACCCTTAAGCAAGCATAAGTTGGTTTTCTAAATTTGAGACCCTGTTCTGTTCTGTAATTCAGTTCCTGTGTAGCCAAGTTTACATTCCGTGTATTACTGATATCTTATGATGTTTCTTTTTCTGTGTGACTTATTTCAGTTAGAATCATCATACCTGAATCCACTCATTGTGCTGCTAAGGGCCTGATGACATAGATTTCATTGCTGAGAGATATTGTTTTGTAAGTAAATACCACAACTTCTTTATCCATTTTTCACTTTCTGCGATGTTGAACTTGTACTGTAAACGAGGTTCTTGTAAACAGAGGCGTCCCAAACTTTGGGGTGGCTGTGTCTTTTTGATTTTAATTTCCCTAAGCTATAGGACCATAAGTGGAAGTGCCCTAGGCTCTGTTGCTTTGTTTTTTAGATGTTTCAGGAAACACCATACACTTCTCCCGAGTGTCTGTTGGCAATTTACATCCCGCCCATCAGCATAACAAGGCTCCCAGTTCTCCATGGCCTGTCCTGCCTTTCTGGATTTTACACTTTTTTCAGATGGCCCTTTTGACCGGGGGGAAGTGAGACTACATTGTAGTGCAGATTTCCTTTGCAACCTTGCTTGGTTGGCCAAAAAGGGCGTATGCGTTTTTTCCTGAATATATTCAGGAAAAAACGCATACGCCCTTTTTGGCCAAGTGCATCATTGTGGACGTTCTGCCTCTTTTCCTATGCTTTCAATGCAATTCCAGTCTACCTCCTGAAATCGGTTTCCTGCAATTCTGCCCCGCTTTCAAGTCCTCTTGGCAGCCTTACTTCAGTATATTTTTGGACGATAGCTGTCATTTATAACTCTGCAGGTTTGTGAATTACAGTGCCCCTGAGCTCCTTTCTTCAACTCGCTTTCTTTTGAGCTGGCCGCAACACCGCAGGATGGCTTCAGGCCCTAATCTGGTTCCGGCACGGCACGCTGAGCCTTTGGTTAATTCCTCTTCCTGGTGGGAAATGAGAGTTAAATTTGCCCGTCCAGACACCTCCAGCTAGTCTCTCATTGGTTCTCGCTATTCCTGTTCATCTTCCGCAGAAATTGCAAACTGGGCCAAACAGGAGGTTAAAGGGACTGACTCTCCAAGTCGGGAGGGTGTTAGTAAAGCGTCTGGAATGTTGCACCCGAGTACCAGGGTACGAAAACTGAGACATATTTGAACACGTCTCCCGATCACATGGTTGATCATACTCTAGGTTCCACATGCATGTTTTAGCTGAAGGAAGAATACCTTAAACCTGGGTAGTTGAAACCCGTGGAATGGGTACCATGCAATATGACTTCAAAGGGTCTTCATTTGCTCACCGAACCTCTCCAATCCTATCACTGCTGCGTTTATGCCCCTGTACACATGCTTGATTCTCTTTCGGAGACATAGCAATCCATAGGTTTTAAGATACTTACTAGTCAGGTACATTCTTAGGCATTTAATATGCGGTGTTGAGTCCATTTCGTTGAGCAAGGAGTAGCTCTTGTCTATTCCATATTTGGCTTAAGGAACTTTATCTGTGCTCATTTCAATCTCTGGTTTTATGCAGCACCCCAACTCACCTTTCCCCTTAAGCAAGCATAAGTTGGTTTTCTAAATTTGAGACCCTGTTCTGTTCTGTAATTCAGTTCCTGTGTAGCCAAGTTTACATTCCGTGTATTACTGATATCTTATGATGTTTCTTTTTCTGTGTGACTTATTTCAGTTAGAATCATCATACCTGAATCCACTCATTGTGCTGCTAAGGGCCTGATGACATAGATTTCATTGCTGAGTGATATTGCTTTGTAAGTAAATACCACAACTTCTTTATCCATTTTTCACTTTCTGCGATGTTGAACTTGTACTGTAAACGAGGTTCTTGTAAACAGAGGCGTCCCAATGTTTGGGGTGGCTGTGTCTTTTTGATTTTAATTTCCCTAAACTATAGGACCATAAGTGGAAGTGCCCTAGGCTCTGTTGCTTTGTTTTTTAGATGTTTCAGGAAACACCATACACTTCTCCCGAGTGTCTGTTGGCAATTTACATCCCGCCCATCAGCATAACAAGGCTCCCAGTTCTCCATGGCCTGTCCTGCCTTTCTGGATTTTACACTTTTTTCAGATGGCCCTTTTGACCGGGGGGAAGTGAGACTTCATTGTAGTGCAGATTTCCTTTGCAAGCTTGCTTGGTTGGCCAAAAAGGGCGTATGCGTTTTTTCCTGAATATATTCAGGAAAAAACGCATACGCCCTTTTTGGCCAAGTGCATCATTGTGGACGTTCTGCCTCTTTTCCTATGCTTTCAATGCAATTCCAGTCTGCCTCCTGAAATCGGTTTCCTGCAATTCTGCCCCGCTTTCAAGTCCTCTTGGCAGCCTTACTTCAGTATATTTTTGGACGATAGCTGTCATTTATAACTCTGCAGGTTTGTGAATTACAGTGCCCCTGAGCTCCTTTCTTCAACTCGCTTTCTTTTGAGCTGGCCGCAACACCGCAGGATGGCTTCAGGCCCTAATCTGGTTCCGGCACGGCACGCTGAGCCTTTGGTTAATTCCTCTTCCTGGTGGGAAATGAGAGTTAAATTTGCCCGTCCAGACACCTCCAGCTAGTCTCTCATTGGTTCTCGCTATTCCTGTTCATCTTCCGCAGAAATTGCAAACTGGGCCAAACAGGAGGTTAAAGGGACTGACTCTCCAAGTCGGGAGGGTGTTAGTAAAGCGTCTGGAATGTTGCACCCGAGTACCAGGGTACGAAAACTGAGACATATTTGAACACGTCTCCCGATCACATGGTTGATCATACTCTAGGTTCCACATGCATGTTTTAGCTGAAGGAAGAATACCTTAAACCTGGGTAGTTGAAACCCGTGGAATGGGTACCATGCAATATGACTTCAAAGGGTCTTCATTTGCTCACCGAACCTCTCCAATCCTATCACTGCTGCGTTTATGCCCCTGTACACATGCTTGATTCTCTTTCGGAGACATAGCAATCCATAGGTTTTAAGATACTTACTAGTCAGGTACATTCTTAGGCATTTAATATGCGGTGTTGAGTCCATTTCGTTGAGCAAGGAGTAGCTCTTGTCTATTCCATATTTGGCTTAAGGAACTTTATCTGTGCTCATTTCAATCTCTGGTTTTATGCAGCACCCCAACTCACCTTTACCCTTAAGCAAGCATAAGTTGGTTTTCTAAATTTGAGACACTGTTCTGTTCTGTAATTCAGTTCCTGTGTAGCCAAGTTTACATTCCGTGTATTACTGATATCTTATGATGTTTCTTTTTCTGTGTGACTTATTTCAGTTAGAATCATCATACCTGAATCCACTCATTGTGCTGCTAAGGGCCTGATGACATAGATTTCATTGCTGAGAGATATTGTTTTGTAAGTAAATACCACAACTTCTTTATCCATTTTTCACTTTCTGCGATGTTGAACTTGTACTGTAAACGAGGTTCTTGTAAACAGAGGCGTCCCAAACTTTGGGGTGGCTGTGTCTTTTTGATTTTAATTTCCCTAAGCTATAGGACCATAAGTGGAAGTGCCCTAGGCTCTGTTGCTTTGTTTTTTAGATGTTTCAGGAAACACCATACACTTCTCCCGAGTGTCTGTTGGCAATTTACATCCCGCCCATCAGCATAACAAGGCTCCCAGTTCTCCATGGCCTGTCCTGCCTTTCTGGATTTTACACTTTTTTCAGATGGCCCTTTTGACCGGGGGGAAGTGAGACTACATTGTAGTGCAGATTTCCTTTGCAACCTTGCTTGGTTGGCCAAAAAGGGCGTATGCGTTTTTTCCTGAATATATTCAGGAAAAAACGCATACGCCCTTTTTGGCCAAGTGCATCATTGTGGACGTTCTGCCTCTTTTCCTATGCTTTCAATGCAATTCCAGTCTACCTCCTGAAATCGGTTTCCTGCAATTCTGCCCCGCTTTCAAGTCCTCTTGGCAGCCTTACTTCAGTATATTTTTGGACGATAGCTGTCATTTATAACTCTGCAGGTTTGTGAATTACAGTGCCCCTGAGCTCCTTTCTTCAACTCGCTTTCTTTTGAGCTGGCCGCAACACCGCAGGATGGCTTCAGGCCCTAATCTGGTTCCGGCACGGCACGCTGAGCCTTTGGTTAATTCCTCTTCCTGGTGGGAAATGAGAGTTAAATTTGCCCGTCCAGACACCTCCAGCTAGTCTCTCATTGGTTCTCGCTATTCCTGTTCATCTTCCGCAGAAATTGCAAACTGGGCCAAACAGGAGGTTAAAGGGACTGACTCTCCAAGTCGGGAGGGTGTTAGTAAAGCGTCTGGAATGTTGCACCCGAGTACCAGGGTACGAAAACTGAGACATATTTGAACACGTCTCCCGATCACATGGTTGATCATACTCTAGGTTCCACATGCATGTTTTAGCTGAAGGAAGAATACCTTAAACCTGGGTAGTTGAAACCCGTGGAATGGGTACCATGCAATATGACTTCAAAGGGTCTTCATTTGCTCACCGAACCTCTCCAATCCTATCACTGCTGCGTTTATGCCCCTGTACACATGCTTGATTCTCTTTCGGAGACATAGCAATCCATAGGTTTTAAGATACTTACTAGTCAGGTACATTCTTAGGCATTTAATATGCGGTGTTGAGTCCATTTCGTTGAGCAAGGAGTAGCTCTTGTCTATTCCATATTTGGCTTAAGGAACTTTATCTGTGCTCATTTCAATCTCTGGTTTTATGCAGCACCCCAACTCACCTTTCCCCTTAAGCAAGCATAAGTTGGTTTTCTAAATTTGAGACCCTGTTCTGTTCTGTAATTCAGTTCCTGTGTAGCCAAGTTTACATTCCGTGTATTACTGATATCTTATGATGTTTCTTTTTCTGTGTGACTTATTTCAGTTAGAATCATCATACCTGAATCCACTCATTGTGCTGCTAAGGGCCTGATGACATAGATTTCATTGCTGAGTGATATTGCTTTGTAAGTAAATACCACGACTTCTTTATCCATTTTTCACTTTCTGCGATGTTGAACTTGTACTGTAAACGAGGTTCTTGTAAACAGAGGCGTCCCAAACTTTGGGGTGGCTGTGTCTTTTTGATTTTAATTTCCCTAAGCTATAGGACCATAAGTGGAAGTGCCCTAGGCTCTGTTGCTTTGTTTTTTAGATGTTTCAGGAAACACCATACACTTCTCCCGAGTGTCTGTTGGCAATTTACATCCCGCCCATCAGCATAACAAGGCTCCCAGTTCTCCATGGCCTGTCCTGCCTTTCTGGATTTTACACTTTTTTCAGATGGCCCTTTTGACCGGGGGGAAGTGAGACTTCATTGTAGTGCAGATTTCCTTTGCAAGCTTGCTTGGTTGGCCAAAAAGGGCGTATGCGTTTTTTCCTGAATATATTCAGGAAAAAACGCATACGCCATTTTTGGCCAAGTGCATCATTGTGGACGTTCTGCCTCTTTTCCTATGCTTTCAATGCAATTCCAGTCTGCCTCCTGAAATCGGTTTCCTGCAATTCTGCCCCGCTTTCAAGTCCTCTTGGCAGCCTTACTTCAGTATATTTTTGGACGATAGCTGTCATTTATAACTCTGCAGGTTTGTGAATTACAGTGCCCCTGAGCTCCTTTCTTCAACTCGCTTTCTTTTGAGCTGGCCGCAACACCGCAGGATGGCTTCAGGCCCTAATCTGGTTCCGGCACGGCACGCTGAGCCTTTGGTTAATTCCTCTTCCTGGTGGGAAATGAGAGTTAAATTTGCCCGTCCAGACACCTCCAGCTAGTCTCTCATTGGTTCTCGCTATTCCTGTTCATCTTCCGCAGAAATTGCAAACTGGGCCAAACAGGAGGTTAAAGGGACTGACTCTCCAAGTCGGGAGGGTGTTAGTAAAGCGTCTGGAATGTTGCACCCGAGTACCAGGGTACGAAAACTGAGACATATTTGAACACGTCTCCCGATCACATGGTTGATCATACTCTAGGTTCCACATGCATGTTTTAGCTGAAGGAAGAATACCTTAAACCTGGGTAGTTGAAACCCGTGGAATGGGTACCATGCAATATGACTTCAAAGGGTCTTCATTTGCTCACCGAACCTCTCCAATCCTATCACTGCTGCGTTTATGCCCCTGTACACATGCTTGATTCTCTTTCGGAGACATAGCAATCCATAGGTTTTAAGATACTTACTAGTCAGGTACATTCTTAGGCATTTAATATGCGGTGTTGAGTCCATTTCGTTGAGCAAGGAGTAGCTCTTGTCTATTCCATATTTGGCTTAAGGAACTTTATCTGTGCTCATTTCAATCTCTGGTTTTATGCAGCACCCCAACTCACCTTTCCCCTTAAGCAAGCATAAGTTGGTTTTCTAAATTTGAGACCCTGTTCTGTTCTGTAATTCAGTTCCTGTGTAGCCAAGTTTACATTCCGTGTATTACTGATATCTTATGATGTTTCTTTTTCTGTGTGACTTATTTCAGTTAGAATCATCATACCTGAATCCACTCATTGTGCTGCTAAGGGCCTGATGACATAGATTTCATTGCTGAGTGATATTGCTTTGTAAGTAAATACCACAACTTCTTTATCCATTTTTCACTTTCTGCGATGTTGAACTTGTACTGTAAACGAGGTTCTTGTAAACAGAGGCGTCCCAATGTTTGGGGTGGCTGTGTCTTTTTGATTTTAATTTCCCTAAGCTATAGGACCATAAGTGGAAGTGCCCTAGGCTCTGTTGCTTTGTTTTTTAGATGTTTCAGGAAACACCATACACTTCTCCCGAGTGTCTGTTGGCAATTTACATCCCGCCCATCAGCATAACAAGGCTCCCAGTTCTCCATGGCCTGTCCTGCCTTTCTGGATTTTACACTTTTTTCAGATGGCCCTTTTGACCGGGGGGAAGTGAGACTTCATTGTAGTGCAGATTTCCTTTGCAAGCTTGCTTGGTTGGCCAAAAAGGGCGTATGCGTTTTTTCCTGAATATATTCAGGAAAAAACGCATACGCCCTTTTTGGCCAAGTGCATCATTGTGGACGTTCTGCCTCTTTTCCTATGCTTTCAATGCAATTCCAGTCTGCCTCCTGAAATCGGTTTCCTGCAATTCTGCCCCGCTTTCAAGTCCTCTTGGCAGCCTTACTTCAGTATATTTTTGGACGATAGCTGTCATTTATAACTCTGCAGGTTTGTGAATTACAGTGCCCCTGAGCTCCTTTCTTCAACTCGCTTTCTTTTGAGCTGGCCGCAACACCGCAGGATGGCTTCAGGCCCTAATCTGGTTCCGGCACGGCACGCTGAGCCTTTGGTTAATTCCTCTTCCTGGTGGGAAATGAGAGTTAAATTTGCCCGTCCAGACACCTCCAGCTAGTCTCTCATTGGTTCTCGCTATTCCTGTTCATCTTCCGCAGAAATTGCAAACTGGGCCAAACAGGAGGTTAAAGGGACTGACTCTCCAAGTCGGGAGGGTGTTAGTAAAGCGTCTGGAATGTTGCACCCGAGTACCAGGGTACGAAAACTGAGACATATTTGAACACGTCTCCCGATCACATGGTTGATCATACTCTAGGTTCCACATGCATGTTTTAGCTGAAGGAAGAATACCTTAAACCTGGGTAGTTGAAACCCGTGGAATGGGTACCATGCAATATGACTTCAAAGGGTCTTCATTTGCTCACCGAACCTCTCCAATCCTATCACTGCTGCGTTTATGCCCCTGTACACATGCTTGATTCTCTTTCGGAGACATAGCAATCCATAGGTTTTAAGATACTTACTAGTCAGGTACATTCTTAGGCATTTAATATGCGGTGTTGAGTCCATTTCGTTGAGCAAGGAGTAGCTCTTGTCTATTCCATATTTGGCTTAAGGAACTTTATCTGTGCTCATTTCAATCTCTGGTTTTATGCAGCACCCCAACTCACCTTTACCCTTAAGCAAGCATAAGTTGGTTTTCTAAATTTGAGACCCTGTTCTGTTCTGTAATTCAGTTCCTGTGTAGCCAAGTTTACATTCCGTGTATTACTGATATCTTATGATGTTTCTTTTTCTGTGTGACTTATTTCAGTTAGAATCATCATACCTGAATCCACTCATTGTGCTGCTAAGGGCCTGATGACATAGATTTCATTGCTGAGAGATATTGTTTTGTAAGTAAATACCACAACTTCTTTATCCATTTTTCACTTTCTGCGATGTTGAACTTGTACTGTAAACGAGGTTCTTGTAAACAGAGGTGTCCCAAACTTTGGGGTGGCTGTGTCTTTTTGATTTTAATTTCCCTAAGCTATAGGACCATAAGTGGAAGTGCCCTAGGCTCTGTTGCTTTGTTTTTTAGATGTTTCAGGAAACACCATACACTTCTCCCGAGTGTCTGTTGGCAATTTACATCCCGCCCATCAGCATAACAAGGCTCCCAGTTCTCCATGGCCTGTCCTGCCTTTCTGGATTTTACACTTTTTTCAGATGGCCCTTTTGACCGGGGGGAAGTGAGACTACATTGTAGTGCAGATTTCCTTTGCAACCTTGCTTGGTTGGCCAAAAAGGGCGTATGCGTTTTTTCCTGAATATATTCAGGAAAAAACGCATACGCCCTTTTTGGCCAAGTTCATCATTGTGGACGTTCTGCCTCTTTTCCTATGCTTTCAATGCAATTCCAGTCTACCTCCTGAAATCGGTTTCCTGCAATTCTGCCCCGCTTTCAAGTCCTCTTGGCAGCCTTACTTCAGTATATTTTTGGACGATAGCTGTCATTTATAACTCTGCAGGTTTGTGAATTACAGTGCCCCTGAGCTCCTTTCTTCAACTCGCTTTCTTTTGAGCTGGCCGCAACACCGCAGGATGGCTTCAGGCCCTAATCTGGTTCCGGCACGGCACGCTGAGCCTTTGGTTAATTCCTCTTCCTGGTGGGAAATGAGAGTTAAATTTGCCCGTCCAGACACCTCCAGCTAGTCTCTCATTGGTTCTCGCTATTCCTGTTCATCTTCCGCAGAAATTGCAAACTGGGCCAAACAGGAGGTTAAAGGGACTGACTCTCCAAGTCGGGAGGGTGTTAGTAAAGCGTCTGGAATGTTGCACCCGAGTACCAGGGTACGAAAACTGAGACATATTTGAACACGTCTCCCGATCACATGGTTGATCATACTCTAGGTTCCACATGCATGTTTTAGCTGAAGGAAGAATACCTTAAACCTGGGTAGTTGAAACCCGTGGAATGGGTACCATGCAATATGACTTCAAAGGGTCTTCATTTGCTCACCGAACCTCTCCAATCCTATCACTGCTGCGTTTATGCCCCTGTACACATGCTTGATTCTCTTTCGGAGACATAGCAATCCATAGGTTTTAAGATACTTACTAGTCAGGTACATTCTTAGGCATTTAATATGCGGTGTTGAGTCCATTTCGTTGAGCAAGGAGTAGCTCTTGTCTATTCCATATTTGGCTTAAGGAACTTTATCTGTGCTCATTTCAATCTCTGGTTTTATGCAGCACCCCAACTCACCTTTCCCCTTAAGCAAGCATAAGTTGGTTTTCTAAATTTGAGACCCTGTTCTGTTTTGGAATTCAGTTCCTGTGTAGCCAAGTTTAAATTCCGTGTATTACTGATATCTTATGATGTTTCTTTTTCTGTGTGACTTATTTCAGTTAGAATCATCATACCTGAATCCACTCATTGTGCTGCTAAGGGCCTGATGACATAGATTTCATTGCTGAGTGATATTGCTTTGTAAGTAAATACCACAACTTCTTTATCCATTTTTCACTTTCTGCGATGTTGAACTTGTACGCTAAACGAGGTTCTTGTAAACAGAGGCGTCCCAAACTTTGGGGTGGCTGTGTCTTTTTGATTTTAATTTCCCTAATCTATAGGACCATAAGTGGAAGTGCCCTAGGCTCTGTTGCTTTGTTTTTTAGATGTTTCAGGAAACACCATACACTTCTCCCGAGTGTCTGTTGGCAATTTACATCCCGTCCATCAGCATAACAAGGCTCCCAGTTCCCCATGGCCTGTCCTGCCTTTCTGGATTTTACACTTTTTTCAGATGGACCTTTTGACCGGGGGGAAGTGAGACTTCATTGTAGTGCAGATTTCCTTTGCAAGCTTGCTTGGTTGGCCAAAAAGGGCGTATGCGTTTTTTCCTGAATATATTCAGGAAAAAACGCATACGCCCTTTTTGGCCAAGTGCATCATTGTGGACGTTCTGCCTCTTTTCCTATGCTTTCAATGCAATTCCAGTCTGCCTCCTGAAATCGGTTTCCTGCAATTCTGCCCCGCTTTCAAGTCCTCTTGGCAGCCTTACTTCAGTATATTTTTGGACGATAGCTGTCATTTATAACTCTGCAGGTTTGTGAATTACAGTGCCCCTGAGCTCCTTTCTTCAACTCGCTTTCTTTTGAGCTGGCCGCAACACCGCAGGATGGCTTCAGGCCCTAATCTGGTTCCGGCACGGCACGCTGAGCCTTTGGTTAATTCCTCTTCCTGGTGGGAAATGAGAGTTAAATTTGCCCGTCCAGACACCTTCCAGCTAGTCTCTCATTGGTTCTCGCTATTCCTGTTCATCTTCCGCAGAAATTGCAAACTGGGCCAAACAGGAGGTTAAAGGGACTGACTCTCCAAGTCGGGAGGGTGTTAGTAAAGCGTCTGGAATGTTGCACCCGAGTACCAGGGTACGAAAACTGAGACATATTTGAACACGTCTCCCGATCACATGGTTGATCATACTCTAGGTTCCACATGCATGTTTTAGCTGAAGGAAGAATACCTTAAACCTGGGTAGTTGAAACCCGTGGAATGGGTACCATGCAATATGACTTCAAAGGGTCTTCATTTGCTCACCGAACCTCTCCAATCCTATCACTGCTGCGTTTATGCCCCTGTACACATGCTTGATTCTCTTTCGGAGACATAGCAATCCATAGGTTTTAAGATACTTACTAGTCAGGTACATTCTTAGGCATTTAATATGCGGTGTTGAGTCCATTTCGTTGACAAGGAGTAGCTCTTGTCTATTCCATATTTGGCTTAAGGAACTTTATCTGTGCTCATTTCAATCTCTGGTTTTATGCAGCACCCCAACTCACCTTTCCCCTTAAGCAAGCATAAGTTGGTTTTCTAAATTTGAGACCCTGTTCTGTTTTGGAATTCAGTTCCTGTGTAGCCAAGTTTACATTCCGTGTATTACTGATATCTTATGATGTTTCTTTTTCTGTGTGACTTATTTCAGTTAGAATCATCATACCTGAATCAACTCATTGTGCTGCTAAGGGCCTGATGACATAGATTTCATTGCTGAGTGATATTGCTTTGTAAGTAAATACCACAACTTCTTTATCCATTTTTCACTTTCTGCGATGTTGAACTTGTACTGTAAACGAGGTTCTTGTAAACAGAGGTGTCCCAAACTTTGGGGTGGCTGTGTCTTTTTGATTTTAATTTCCCTAAGCTATAGGACCATAAGTGGAAGTGCCCTAGGCTCTGTTGCTTTGTTTTTTAGATGTTTCAGGAAACACCATACACTTCTCCCGAGTGTCTGTTGGCAATTTACATCCCGCCCATCAGCATAACAAGGCTCCCAGTTCTCCATGGCCTGTCCTGCCTTTCTGGATTTTACACTTTTTTCAGATGGCCCTTTTGACCGGGGGGAAGTGAGACTTCATTGTAGTGCAGATTTCCTTTGCAAGCTTGCTTGGTTGGCCAAAAAGGGCGTATGCGTTTTTTCCTGAATATATTCAGGAAAAAACGCATACGCCCTTTTTGGCCAAGTGCATCATTGTGGACGTTCTGCCTCTTTTCCTATGCTTTCAATGCAATTCCAGTCTACCTCCTGAAATCGGTTTCCTGCAATTCTGCCCCGCTTTCAAGTCCTCTTGGCAGCCTTACTTCAGTATATTTTTGGACGATAGCTGTCATTTATAACTCTGCAGGTTTGTGAATTACAGTGCCCCTGAGCTCCTTTCTTCAACTCGCTTTCTTTTGAGCTGGCCGCAACACCGCAGGATGGCTTCAGGCCCTAATCTGGTTCCGGCACGGCACGCTGAGCCTTTGGTTAATTCCTCTTCCTGGTGGGAAATGAGAGTTAAATTTGCCCGTCCAGACACCTCCAGCTAGTCTCTCATTGGTTCTCGCTATTCCTGTTCATCTTCCGCAGAAATTGCAAACTGGGCCAAACAGGAGGTTAAAGGGACTGACTCTCCAAGTCGGGAGGGTGTTAGTAAAGCGTCTGGAATGTTGCACCCGAGTACCAGGGTACGAAAACTGAGACATATTTGAACACGTCTCCCGATCACATGGTTGATCATACTCTAGGTTCCACATGCATGTTTTAGCTGAAGGAAGAATACCTTAAACCTGGGTAGTTGAAACCCGTGGAATGGGTACCATGCAATATGACTTCAAAGGGTCTTCATTTGCTCACCGAACCTCTCCAATCCTATCACTGCTGCGTTTATGCCCCTGTACACATGCTTGATTCTCTTTCGGAGACATAGCAATCCATAGGTTTTAAGATACTTACTAGTCAGGTACATTCTTAGGCATTTAATATGCGGTGTTGAGTCCATTTCGTTGAGCAAGGAGTAGCTCTTGTCTATTCCATATTTGGCTTAAGGAACTTTATCTGTGCTCATTTCAATCTCTGGTTTTATGCAGCACCCCAACTCACCTTTCCCCTTAAGCAAGCATAAGTTGGTTTTCTAAATTTGAGACCCTGTTCTGTTCTGTAATTCAGTTCCTGTGTAGCCAAGTTTACATTCCGTGTATTACTGATATCTTATGATGTTTCTTTTTCTGTGTGACTTATTTCAGTTAGAATCATCATACCTGAATCCACTCATTGTGCTGCTAAGGGCCTGATGACATAGATTTCATTGCTGAGAGATATTGTTTTGTAAGTAAATACCACAACTTCTTTATCCATTTTTCACTTTCTGCGATGTTGAACTTGTACTGTAAACGAGGTTCTTGTAAACAGAGGCGTCCCAAACTTTGGGGTGGCTGTGTCTTTTTGATTTTAATTTCCCTAAGCTATAGGACCATAAGTGGAAGTGCCCTAGGCTCTGTTGCTTTGTTTTTTAGATGTTTCAGGAAACACCATACACTTCTCCCGAGTGTCTGTTGGCAATTTACATCCCGCCCATCAGCATAACAAGGCTCCCAGTTCTCCATGGCCTGTCCTGCCTTTCTGGATTTTACACTTTTTTCAGATGGACCTTTTGACCGGGGGGAAGTGAGACTACATTGTAGTGCAGATTTCCTTTGCAAGCTTGCTTGGTTGGCCAAAAAGGGCGTATGCGTTTTTTCCTGAATATATTCAGGAAAAAACGCATACGCCCTTTTTGGCCAAGTGCATCATTGTGGACGTTCTGCCTCTTTTCCTATGCTTTCAATGCAATTCCAGTCTACCTCCTGAAATCGGTTTCCTGCAATTCTGCCCCGCTTTCAAGTCCTCTTGGCAGCCTTACTTCAGTATATTTTTGGACGATAGCTGTCATTTATAACTCTGCAGGTTTGTGAATTACAGTGCCCCTGAGCTCCTTTCTTCAACTCGCTTTCTTTTGAGCTGGCCGCAACACCGCAGGATGGCTTCAGGCCCTAATCTGGTTCCGGCACGGCACGCTGAGCCTTTGGTTAATTCCTCTTCCTGGTGGGAAATGAGAGTTAAATTTGCCCGTCCAGACACCTCCAGCTAGTCTCTCATTGGTTCTCGCTATTCCTGTTCATCTTCCGCAGAAATTGCAAACTGGGCCAAACAGGAGGTTAAAGGGACTGACTCTCCAAGTCGGGAGGGTGTTAGTAAAGCGTCTGGAATGTTGCACCCGAGTACCAGGGTACGAAAACTGAGACATATTTGAACACGTCTCCCGATCACATGGTTGATCATACTCTAGGTTCCACATGCATGTTTTAGCTGAAGGAAGAATACCTTAAACCTGGGTAGTTGAAACCCGTGGAATGGGTACCATGCAATATGACTTCAAAGGGTCTTCATTTGCTCACCGAACCTCTCCAATCCTATCACTGCTGCGTTTATGCCCCTGTACACATGCTTGATTCTCTTTCGGAGACATAGCAATCCATAGGTTTTAAGATACTTACTAGTCAGGTACATTCTTAGGCATTTAATATGCGGTGTTGAGTCCATTTCGTTGAGCAAGGAGTAGCTCTTGTCTATTCCATATTTGGCTTAAGGAACTTTATCTGTGCTCATTTCAATCTCTGGTTTTATGCAGCACCCCAACTCACCTTTCCCCTTAAGCAAGCATAAGTTGGTTTTCTAAATTTGAGACCCTGTTCTGTTTTGGAATTCAGTTCCTGTGTAGCCAAGTTTAAATTCCGTGTATTAGTGATATCTTATGATGTTTCTTTTTCTGTGTGACTTATTTCAGTTAGAATCATCATACCTGAATCAACTCATTGTGCTGCTAAGGGCCTGATGACATAGATTTCATTGCTGAGTGATATTGCTTTGTAAGTAAATACCACAACTTCTTTATCCATTTTTCACTTTCTGCGATGTTGAACTTGTACTGTAAACGAGGTTCTTGTAAACAGAGGCGTCCCAAACTTTGGGGTGGCTGTGTCTTTTTGATTTTAATTTCCCTAAGCTATAGGACCATAAGTGGAAGTGCCCTAGGCTCTGTTGCTTTGTTTTTTAGATGTTTCAGGAAACACCATACACTTCTCCCGAGTGTCTGTTGGCAATTTACATCCCGCCCATCAGCATAACAAGGCTCCCAGTTCTCCATGGCCTGTCCTGCCTTTCTGGATTTTACACTTTTTTCAGATGGCCCTTTTGACCGGGGGGAAGTGAGACTTCATTGTAGTGCAGATTTCCTTTGCAAGCTTGCTTGGTTGGCCAAAAAGGGCGTATGCGTTTTTTCCTGAATATATTCAGGAAAAAACGCATACGCCCTTTTTGGCCAAGTGCATCATTGTGGACGTTCTGCCTCTTTTCCTATGCTTTCAATGCAATTCCAGTCTACCTCCTGAAATCGGTTTCCTGCAATTCTGCCCCGCTTTCAAGTCCTCTTGGCAGCCTTACTTCAGTATATTTTTGGACGATAGCTGTCATTTATAACTCTGCAGGTTTGTGAATTACAGTGCCCCTGAGCTCCTTTCTTCAACTCGCTTTCTTTTGAGCTGGCCGCAACACCGCAGGATGGCTTCAGGCCCTAATCTGGTTCCGGCACGGCACGCTGAGCCTTTGGTTAATTCCTCTTCCTGGTGGGAAATGAGAGTTAAATTTGCCCGTCCAGACACCTCCAGCTAGTCTCTCATTGGTTCTCGCTATTCCTGTTCATCTTCCGCAGAAATTGCAAACTGGGCCAAACAGGAGGTTAAAGGGACTGACTCTCCAAGTCGGGAGGGTGTTAGTAAAGCGTCTGGAATGTTGCACCCGAGTACCAGGGTACGAAAACTGAGACATATTTGAACACGTCTCCCGATCACATGGTTGATCATACTCTAGGTTCCACATGCATGTTTTAGCTGAAGGAAGAATACCTTAAACCTGGGTAGTTGAAACCCGTGGAATGGGTACCATGCAATATGACTTCAAAGGGTCTTCATTTGCTCACCGAACCTCTCCAATCCTATCACTGCTGCGTTTATGCCCCTGTACACATGCTTGATTCTCTTTCGGAGACATAGCAATCCATAGGTTTTAAGATACTTACTAGTCAGGTACATTCTTAGGCATTTAATATGCGGTGTTGAGTCCATTTCGTTGAGCAAGGAGTAGCTCTTGTCTATTCCATATTTGGCTTAAGGAACTTTATCTGTGCTCATTTCAATCTCTGGTTTTATGCAGCACCCCAACTCACCTTTACCCTTAAGCAAGCATAAGTTGGTTTTCTAAATTTGAGACCCTGTTCTGTTCTGTAATTCAGTTCCTGTGTAGCCAAGTTTACATTCCGTGTATTACTGATATCTTATGATGTTTCTTTTTCTGTGTGTCTTATTTCAGTTAGAATCATCATACCTGAATCCACTCATTGTGCTGCTAAGGGCCTGATGACATAGATTTCATTGCTGAGTGATATTGCTTTGTAAGTAAATACCACAACTTCTTTATCCATTTTTCACTTTCTGCGATGTTGAACTTGTACTGTAAACGAGGTTCTTGTAAACAGAGGCGTCCCAATGTTTGGGGTGGCTGTGTCTTTTTGATTTTAATTTCCCTAAGCTATAGGACCATAAGTGGAAGTGCCCTAGGCTCTGTTGCTTTGTTTTTTAGATGTTTCAGGAAACACCATACACTTCTCCCGAGTGTCTGTTGGCAATTTACATCCCGCCCATCAGCATAACAAGGCTCCCAGTTCTCCATGGCCTGTCCTGCCTTTCTGGATTTTACACTTTTTTCAGATGGCCCTTTTGACCGGGGGGAAGTGAGACTTCATTGTAGTGCAGATTTCCTTTGCAAGCTTGCTTGGTTGGCCAAAAAGGGCGTATGCGTTTTTTCCTGAATATATTCAGGAAAAAACGCATACGCCCTTTTTGGCCAAGTGCATCATTGTGGACGTTCTGCCTCTTTTCCTATGCTTTCAATGCAATTCCAGTCTACCTCCTGACATCGGTTTCCTGCAATTCTGCCCCGCTTTCAAGTCCTCTTGGCAGCCTTACTTCAGTATATTTTTGGACGATAGCTGTCATTTATAACTCTGCAGGTTTGTGAATTACAGTGCCCCTGAGCTCCTTTCTTCAACTCGCTTTCTTTTGAGCTGGCCGCAACACCGCAGGATGGCTTCAGGCCCTAATCTGGTTCCGGCACGGCACGCTGAGCCTTTGGTTAATTCCTCTTCCTGGTGGGAAATGAGAGTTAAATTTGCCCGTCCAGACACCTCCAGCTAGTCTCTCATTGGTTCTCGCTATTCCTGTTCATCTTCCGCAGAAATTGCAAACTGGGCCAAACAGGAGGTTAAAGGGACTGACTCTCCAAGTCGGGAGGGTGTTAGTAAAGCGTCTGGAATGTTGCACCCGAGTACCAGGGTACGAAAACTGAGACATATTTGAACACGTCTCCCGATCACATGGTTGATCATACTCTAGGTTCCACATGCATGTTTTAGCTGAAGGAAGAATACCTTAAACCTGGGTAGTTGAAACCCGTGGAATGGGTACCATGCAATATGACTTCAAAGGGTCTTCATTTGCTCACCGAACCTCTCCAATCCTATCACTGCTGCGTTTATGCCCCTGTACACATGCTTGATTCTCTTTCGGAGACATAGCAATCCATAGGTTTTAAGATACTTACTAGTCAGGTACATTCTTAGGCATTTAATATGGGGTGTTGAGTCCATTTCGTTGAGCAAGGAGTAGCTCTTGTCTATTCCATATTTGGCTTAAGGAACTTTATCTGTGCTCATTTCAATCTCTGGTTTTATGCAGCACCCCAACTCACCTTTCCCCTTAAGCAAGCATAAGTTGGTTTTCTAAATTTGAGACCCTGTTCTGTTCTGTAATTCAGTTCCTGTGTAGCCAAGTTTACATTCCGTGTATTACTGATATCTTATGATGTTTCTTTTTCTGTGTGACTTATTTCAGTTAGAATCATCATACCTGAATCCACTCATTGTGCTGCTAAGGGCCTGATGACATAGATTTCATTGCTGAGTGATATTGCTTTGTAAGTAAATACCACAACTTCTTTATCCATTTTTCACTTTCTGCGATGTTGAACTTGTACTGTAAACGAGGTTCTTGTAAACAGAGGCGTCCCAAACTTTGGGGTGGCTGTGTCTTTTTGATTTTAATTTCCCTAAGCTATAGGACCATAAGTGGAAGTGCCCTAGGCTCTGTTGCTTTGTTTTTTAGATGTTTCAGGAAACACCATACACTTCTCCCGAGTGTCTGTTGGCAATTTACATCCCGCCCATCAGCATAACAAGGCTCCCAGTTCTCCATGGCCTGTCCTGCCTTTCTGGATTTTACACTTTTTTCAGATGGCCCTTTTGACCGGGGGGAAGTGAGACTTCATTGTAGTGCAGATTTCCTTTGCAAGCTTGCTTGGTTGGCCAAAAAGGGCGTATGCGTTTTTTCCTGAATATATTCAGGAAAAAACGCATACGCCCTTTTTGGCCAAGTGCATCATTGTGGACGTTCTGCCTCTTTTCCTATGCTTTCAATGCAATTCCAGTCTGCCTCCTGAAATCGGTTTCCTGCAATTCTGCCCCGCTTTCAAGTCCTCTTGGCAGCCTTACTTCAGTATATTTTTGGACGATAGCTGTCATTTATAACTCTGCAGGTTTGTGAATTACAGTGCCCCTGAGCTCCTTTCTTCAACTCGCTTTCTTTTGAGCTGGCCGCAACACCGCAGGATGGCTTCAGGCCCTAATCTGGTTCCGGCACGGCACGCTGAGCCTTTGGTTAATTCCTCTTCCTGGTGGGAAATGAGAGTTAAATTTGCCCGTCCAGACACCTCCAGCTAGTCTCTCATTGGTTCTCGCTATTCCTGTTCATCTTCCGCAGAAATTGCAAACTGGGCCAAACAGGAGGTTAAAGGGACTGACTCTCCAAGTCGGGAGGGTGTTAGTAAAGCGTCTGGAATGTTGCACCCGAGTACCAGGGTACGAAAACTGAGACATATTTGAACACGTCTCCCGATCACATGGTTGATCATACTCTAGGTTCCACATGCATGTTTTAGCTGAAGGAAGAATACCTTAAACCTGGGTAGTTGAAACCCGTGGAATGGGTACCATGCAATATGACTTCAAAGGGTCTTCATTTGCTCACCGAACCTCTCCAATCCTATCACTGCTGCGTTTATGCCCCTGTACACATGCTTGATTCTCTTTCGGAGACATAGCAATCCATAGGTTTTAAGATACTTACTAGTCAGGTACATTCTTAGGCATTTAATATGCGGTGTTGAGTCCATTTCGTTGAGCAAGGAGTAGCTCTTGTCTATTCCATATTTGGCTTAAGGAACTTTATCTGTGCTCATTTCAATCTCTGGTTTTATGCAGCACCCCAACTCACCTTTCCCCTTAAGCAAGCATAAGTTGGTTTTCTAAATTTGAGACCCTGTTCTGTTCTGTAATTCAGTTCCTGTGTAGCCAAGTTTACATTCCGTGTATTACTGATATCTTATGATGTTTCTTTTTCTGTGTGACTTATTTCAGTTAGAATCATCATACCTGAATCCACTCATTGTGCTGCTAAGGGCCTGATGACATAGATTTCATTGCTGAGTGATATTGCTTTGTAAGTAAATACCACAACTTCTTTATCCATTTTTCACTTTCTGCGATGTTGAACTTGTACTGTAAACGAGGTTCTTGTAAACAGAGGCGTCCCAATGTTTGGGGTGGCTGTGTCTTTTTGATTTTAATTTCCCTAAGCTATAGGACCATAAGTGGAAGTGCCCTAGGCTCTGTTGCTTTGTTTTTTAGATGTTTCAGGAAACACCATACACTTCTCCCGAGTGTCTGTTGGCAATTTACATCCCGCCCATCAGCATAACAAGGCTCCCAGTTCTCCATGGCCTGTCCTGCCTTTCTGGATTTTACACTTTTTTCAGATGGCCCTTTTGACCGGGGGGAAGTGAGACTTCATTGTAGTGCAGATTTCCTTTGCAAGCTTGCTTGGTTGGCCAAAAAGGGCGTATGCGTTTTTTCCTGAATATATTCAGGAAAAAACGCATACGCCCTTTTTGGCCAAGTGCATCATTGTGGACGTTCTGCCTCTTTTCCTATGCTTTCAATGCAATTCCAGTCTACCTCCTGAAATCGGTTTCCTGCAATTCTGCCCCGCTTTCAAGTCCTCTTGGCAGCCTTACTTCAGTATATTTTTGGACGATAGCTGTCATTTATAACTCTGCAGGTTTGTGAATTACAGTGCCCCTGAGCTCCTTTCTTCAACTCGCTTTCTTTTGAGCTGGCCGCAACACCGCAGGATGGCTTCAGGCCCTAATCTGGTTCCGGCACGGCACGCTGAGCCTTTGGTTAATTCCTCTTCCTGGTGGGAAATGAGAGTTAAATTTGCCCGTCCAGACACCTCCAGCTAGTCTCTCATTGGTTCTCGCTATTCCTGTTCATCTTCCGCAGAAATTGCAAACTGGGCCAAACAGGAGGTTAAAGGGACTGACTCTCCAAGTCGGGAGGGTGTTAGTAAAGCGTCTGGAATGTTGCACCCGAGTACCAGGGTACGAAAACTGAGACATATTTGAACACGTCTCCCGATCACATGGTTGATCATACTCTAGGTTCCACATGCATGTTTTAGCTGAAGGAAGAATACCTTAAACCTGGGTAGTTGAAACCCGTGGAATGGGTACCATGCAATATGACTTCAAAGGGTCTTCATTTGCTCACCGAACCTCTCCAATCCTATCACTGCTGCGTTTATGCCCCTGTACACATGCTTGATTCTCTTTCGGAGACATAGCAATCCATAGGTTTTAAGATACTTACTAGTCAGGTACATTCTTAGGCATTTAATATGCGGTGTTGAGTCCATTTCGTTGAGCAAGGAGTAGCTCTTGTCTATTCCATATTTGGCTTAAGGAACTTTATCTGTGCTCATTTCAATCTCTGGTTTTATGCAGCACCCCAACTCACCTTTACCCTTAAGCAAGCATAAGTTGGTTTTCTAAATTTGAGACCCTGTTCTGTTCTGTAATTCAGTTCCTGTGTAGCCAAGTTTACATTCCGTGTATTACTGATATCTTATGATGTTTCTTTTTCTGTGTGACTTATTTCAGTTAGAATCATCATACCTGAATCCACTCATTGTGCTGCTAAGGGCCTGATGACATAGATTTCATTGCTGAGAGATATTGTTTTGTAAGTAAATACCACAACTTCTTTATCCATTTTTCACTTTCTGCGATGTTGAACTTGTACTGTAAACGAGGTTCTTGTAAACAGAGGCGTCCCAAACTTTGGGGTGGCTGTGTCTTTTTGATTTTAATTTCCCTAAGCTATAGGACCATAAGTGGAAGTGCCCTAGGCTCTGTTGCTTTGTTTTTTAGATGTTTCAGGAAACACCATACACTTCTCCCGAGTGTCTGTTGGCAATTTACATCCCGCCCATCAGCATAACAAGGCTCCCAGTTCTCCATGGCCTGTCCTGCCTTTCTGGATTTTACACTTTTTTCAGATGGCCCTTTTGACCGGGGGGAAGTGAGACTTCATTGTAGTGCAGATTTCCTTTGCAAGCTTGCTTGGTTGGCCAAAAAGGGCGTATGCGTTTTTTCCTGAATATATTCAGGAAAAAACGCATACGCCCTTTTTGGCCAAGTGCATCATTGTGGACGTTCTGCCTCTTTTCCTATGCTTTCAATGCAATTCCAGTCTGCCTCCTGAAATCGGTTTCCTGCAATTCTGCCCCGCTTTCAAGTCCTCTTGGCAGCCTTACTTCAGTATATTTTTGGACGATAGCTGTCATTTATAACTCTGCAGGTTTGTGAATTACAGTGCCCCTGAGCTCCTTTCTTCAACTCGCTTTCTTTTGAGCTGGCCGCAACACCGCAGGATGGCTTCAGGCCCTAATCTGGTTCCGGCACGGCACGCTGAGCCTTTGGTTAATTCCTCTTCCTGGTGGGAAATGAGAGTTAAATTTGCCCGTCCAGACACCTCCAGCTAGTCTCTCATTGGTTCTCGCTATTCCTGTTCATCTTCCGCAGAAATTGCAAACTGGGCCAAACAGGAGGTTAAAGGGACTGACTCTCCAAGTCGGGAGGGTGTTAGTAAAGCGTCTGGAATGTTGCACCCGAGTACCAGGGTACGAAAACTGAGACATATTTGAACACGTCTCCCGATCACATGGTTGATCATACTCTAGGTTCCACATGCATGTTTTAGCTGAAGGAAGAATACCTTAAACCTGGGTAGTTGAAACCCGTGGAATGGGTACCATGCAATATGACTTCAAAGGGTCTTCATTTGCTCACCGAACCTCTCCAATCCTATCACTGCTGCGTTTATGCCCCTGTACACATGCTTGATTCTCTTTCGGAGACATAGCAATCCATAGGTTTTAAGATACTTACTAGTCAGGTACATTCTTAGGCATTTAATATGCGGTGTTGAGTCCATTTCGTTGAGCAAGGAGTAGCTCTTGTCTATTCCATATTTGGCTTAAGGAACTTTATCTGTGCTCATTTCAATCTCTGGTTTTATGCAGCACCCCAACTCACCTTTCCCCTTAAGCAAGCATAAGTTGGTTTTCTAAATTTGAGACCCTGTTCTGTTCTGTAATTCAGTTCCTGTGTAGCCAAGTTTACATTCCGTGTATTAGTGATATCTTATGATGTTTCTTTTTCTGTGTGACTTATTTCAGTTAGAATCATCATACCTGAATCCACTCATTGTGCTGCTAAGGGCCTGATGACATAGATTTCATTGCTGAGTGATATTGCTTTGTAAGTAAATACCACAACTTCTTTATCCATTTTTCACTTTCTGCGATGTTGAACTTGTACTGTAAACGAGGTTCTTGTAAACAGAGGCGTCCCAATGTTTGGGGTGGCTGTGTCTTTTTGATTTTAATTTCCCTAAGCTATAGGACCATAAGTGGAAGTGCCCTAGGCTCTGTTGCTTTGTTTTTTAGATGTTTCAGGAAACACCATACACTTCTCCCGAGTGTCTGTTGGCAATTTACATCCCGCCCATCAGCATAACAAGGCTCCCAGTTCCCCATGGCCTGTCCTGCCTTTCTGGATTTTACACTTTTTTCAGATGGCCCTTTTGACCGGGGGGAAGTGAGACTTCATTGTAGTGCAGATTTCCTTTGCAAGCTTGCTTGGTTGGCCAAAAAGGGCGTATGCGTTTTTTCCTGAATATATTCAGGAAAAAACGCATACGCCCTTTTTGGCCAAGTGCATCATTGTGGACGTTCTGCCTCTTTTCCTATGCTTTCAATGCAATTCCAGTCTGCCTCCTGAAATCGGTTTCCTGCAATTCTGCCCCGCTTTCAAGTCCTCTTGGCAGCCTTACTTCAGTATATTTTTGGACGATAGCTGTCATTTATAACTCTGCAGGTTTGTGAATTACAGTGCCCCTGAGCTCCTTTCTTCAACTCGCTTTCTTTTGAGCTGGCCGCAACACCGCAGGATGGCTTCAGGCCCTAATCTGGTTCCGGCACGGCACGCTGAGCCTTTGGTTAATTCCTCTTCCTGGTGGGAAATGAGAGTTAAATTTGCCCGTCCAGACACCTTCCAGCTAGTCTCTCATTGGTTCTCGCTATTCCTGTTCATCTTCCGCAGAAATTGCAAACTGGGCCAAACAGGAGGTTAAAGGGACTGACTCTCCAAGTCGGGAGGGTGTTAGTAAAGCGTCTGGAATGTTGCACCCGAGTACCAGGGTACGAAAACTGAGACATATTTGAACACGTCTCCCGATCACATGGTTGATCATACTCTAGGTTCCACATGCATGTTTTAGCTGAAGGAAGAATACCTTAAACCTGGGTAGTTGAAACCCGTGGAATGGGTACCATGCAATATGACTTCAAAGGGTCTTCATTTGCTCACCGAACCTCTCCAATCCTATCACTGCTGCGTTTATGCCCCTGTACACATGCTTGATTCTCTTTCGGAGACATAGCAATCCATAGGTTTTAAGATACTTACTAGTCAGGTACATTCTTAGGCATTTAATATGCGGTGTTGAGTCCATTTCGTTGACAAGGAGTAGCTCTTGTCTATTCCATATTTGGCTTAAGGAACTTTATCTGTGCTCATTTCAATCTCTGGTTTTATGCAGCACCCCAACTCACCTTTCCCCTTAAGCAAGCATAAGTTGGTTTTCTAAATTTGAGACCCTGTTCTGTTCTGTAATTCAGTTCCTGTGTAGCCAAGTTTACATTCCGTGTATTACTGATATCTTATGATGTTTCTTTTTCTGTGTGACTTATTTCAGTTAGAATCATCATACCTGAATCCACTCATTGTGCTGCTAAGGGCCTGATGACATAGATTTCATTGCTGAGTGATATTGCTTTGTAAGTAAATACCACAACTTCTTTATCCATTTTTCACTTTCTGCGATGTTGAACTTGTACTGTAAACGAGGTTCTTGTAAACAGAGGTGTCCCAAACTTTGGGGTGGCTGTGTCTTTTTGATTTTAATTTCCCTAAGCTATAGGACCATAAGTGGAAGTGCCCTAGGCTCTGTTGCTTTGTTTTTTAGATGTTTCAGGAAACACCATACACTTCTCCCGAGTGTCTGTTGGCAATTTACATCCCGCCCATCAGCATAACAAGGCTCCCAGTTCTCCATGGCCTGTCCTGCCTTTCTGGATTTTACACTTTTTTCAGATGGCCCTTTTGACCGGGGGGAAGTGAGACTTCATTGTAGTGCAGATTTCCTTTGCAAGCTTGCTTGGTTGGCCAAAAAGGGCGTATGCGTTTTTTCCTGAATATATTCAGGAAAAAACGCATACGCCCTTTTTGGCCAAGTGCATCATTGTGGACGTTCTGCCTCTTTTCCTATGCTTTCAATGCAATTCCAGTCTACCTCCTGAAATCGGTTTCCTGCAATTCTGTCCCGCTTTCAAGTCCTCTTGGCAGCCTTACTTCAGTATATTTTTGGACGATAGCTGTCATTTATAACTCTGCAGGTTTGTGAATTACAGTGCCCCTGAGCTCCTTTCTTCAACTCGCTTTCTTTTGAGCTGGCCGCAACACCGCAGGATGGCTTCAGGCCCTAATCTGGTTCCGGCACGGCACGCTGAGCCTTTGGTTAATTCCTCTTCCTGGTGGGAAATGAGAGTTAAATTTGCCCGTCCAGACACCTCCAGCTAGTCTCTCATTGGTTCTCGCTATTCCTGTTCATCTTCCGCAGAAATTGCAAACTGGGCCAAACAGGAGGTTAAAGGGACTGACTCTCCAAGTCGGGAGGGTGTTAGTAAAGCGTCTGGAATGTTGCACCCGAGTACCAGGGTACGAAAACTGAGACATATTTGAACACGTCTCCCGATCACATGGTTGATCATACTCTAGGTTCCACATGCATGTTTTAGCTGAAGGAAGAATACCTTAAACCTGGGTAGTTGAAACCCGTGGAATGGGTACCATGCAATATGACTTCAAAGGGTCTTCATTTGCTCACCGAACCTCTCCAATCCTATCACTGCTGCGTTTATGCCCCTGTACACATGCTTGATTCTCTTTCGGAGACATAGCAATCCATAGGTTTTAAGATACTTACTAGTCAGGTACATTCTTAGGCATTTAATATGCGGTGTTGAGTCCATTTCGTTGAGCAAGGAGTAGCTCTTGTCTATTCCATATTTGGCTTAAGGAACTTTATCTGTGCTCATTTCAATCTCTGGTTTTATGCAGCACCCCAACTCACCTTTCCCCTTAAGCAAGCATAAGTTGGTTTTCTAAATTTGAGACCCTGTTCTGTTCTGTAATTCAGTTCCTGTGTAGCCAAGTTTACATTCCGTGTATTACTGATATCTTATGATGTTTCTTTTTCTGTGTGACTTATTTCAGTTAGAATCATCATACCTGAATCCACTCATTGTGCTGCTAAGGGCCTGATGACATAGATTTCATTGCTGAGTGATATTGCTTTGTAAGTAAATACCACAACTTCTTTATCCATTTTTCACTTTCTGCGATGTTGAACTTGTACTGTAAACGAGGTTCTTGTAAACAGAGGCGTCCCAAACTTTGGGGTGGCTGTGTCTTTTTGATTTTAATTTCCCTAAGCTATAGGACCATAAGTGGAAGTGCCCTAGGCTCTGTTGCTTTGTTTTTTAGATGTTTCAGGAAACACCATACACTTCTCCCGAGTGTCTGTTGGCAATTTACATCCCGCCCATCAGCATAACAAGGCTCCCAGTTCTCCATGGCCTGTCCTGCCTTTCTGGATTTTACACTTTTTTCAGATGGACCTTTTGACCGGGGGGAAGTGAGACTACATTGTAGTGCAGATTTCCTTTGCAAGCTTGCTTGGTTGGCCAAAAAGGGCGTATGCGTTTTTTCCTGAATATATTCAGGAAAAAACGCATACGCCCTTTTTGGCCAAGTGCATCATTGTGGACGTTCTGCCTCTTTTCCTATGCTTTCAATGCAATTCCAGTCTACCTCCTGAAATCGGTTTCCTGCAATTCTGCCCCGCTTTCAAGTCCTCTTGGCAGCCTTACTTCAGTATATTTTTGGACGATAGCTGTCATTTATAACTCTGCAGGTTTGTGAATTACAGTGCCCCTGAGCTCCTTTCTTCAACTCGCTTTCTTTTGAGCTGGCCGCAACACCGCAGGATGGCTTCAGGCCCTAATCTGGTTCCGGCACGGCACGCTGAGCCTTTGGTTAATTCCTCTTCCTGGTGGGAAATGAGAGTTAAATTTGCCCGTCCAGACACCTCCAGCTAGTCTCTCATTGGTTCTCGCTATTCCTGTTCATCTTCCGCAGAAATTGCAAACTGGGCCAAACAGGAGGTTAAAGGGACTGACTCTCCAAGTCGGGAGGGTGTTAGTAAAGCGTCTGGAATGTTGCACCCGAGTACCAGGGTACGAAAACTGAGACATATTTGAACACGTCTCCCGATCACATGGTTGATCATACTCTAGGTTCCACATGCATGTTTTAGCTGAAGGAAGAATACCTTAAACCTGGGTAGTTGAAACCCGTGGAATGGGTACCATGCAATATGACTTCAAAGGGTCTTCATTTGCTCACCGAACCTCTCCAATCCTATCACTGCTGCGTTTATGCCCCTGTACACATGCTTGATTCTCTTTCGGAGACATAGCAATCCATAGGTTTTAAGATACTTACTAGTCAGGTACATTCTTAGGCATTTAATATGCGGTGTTGAGTCCATTTCGTTGAGCAAGGAGTAGCTCTTGTCTATTCCATATTTGGCTTAAGGAACTTTATCTGTGCTCATTTCAATCTCTGGTTTTATGCAGCACCCCAACTCACCTTTCCCCTTAAGCAAGCATAAGTTGGTTTTCTAAATTTGAGACCCTGTTCTGTTCTGTAATTCAGTTCCTGTGTAGCCAAGTTTACATTCCGTGTATTACTGATATCTTATGATGTTTCTTTTTCTGTGTGACTTATTTCAGTTAGAATCATCATACCTGAATCCACTCATTGTGCTGCTAAGGGCCTGATGACATAGATTTCATTGCTGAGTGATATTGCTTTGTAAGTAAATACCACAACTTCTTTATCCATTTTTCACTTTCTGCGATGTTGAACTTGTACTGTAAACGAGGTTCTTGTAAACAGAGGCGTCCCAAACTTTGGGGTGGCTGTGTCTTTTTGATTTTAATTTCCCTAAGCTATAGGACCATAAGTGGAAGTGCCCTAGGCTCTGTTGCTTTGTTTTTTAGATGTTTCAGGAAACACCATACACTTCTCCCGAGTGTCTGTTGGCAATTTACATCCCGCCCATCAGCATAACAAGGCTCCCAGTTCTCCATGGCCTGTCCTGCCTTTCTGGATTTTACACTTTTTTCAGATGGCCCTTTTGACCGGGGGGAAGTGAGACTTCATTGTAGTGCAGATTTCCTTTGCAAGCTTGCTTGGTTGGCCAAAAAGGGCGTATGCGTTTTTTCCTGAATATATTCAGGAAAAAACGCATACGCCCTTTTTGGCCAAGTGCATCATTGTGGACGTTCTGCCTCTTTTCCTATGCTTTCAATGCAATTCCAGTCTACCTCCTGAAATCGGTTTCCTGCAATTCTGCCCCGCTTTCAAGTCCTCTTGGCAGCCTTACTTCAGTATATTTTTGGACGATAGCTGTCATTTATAACTCTGCAGGTTTGTGAATTACAGTGCCCCTGAGCTCCTTTCTTCAACTCGCTTTCTTTTGAGCTGGCCGCAACACCGCAGGATGGCTTCAGGCCCTAATCTGGTTCCGGCACGGCACGCTGAGCCTTTGGTTAATTCCTCTTCCTGGTGGGAAATGAGAGTTAAATTTGCCCGTCCAGACACCTCCAGCTAGTCTCTCATTGGTTCTCGCTATTCCTGTTCATCTTCCGCAGAAATTGCAAACTGGGCCAAACAGGAGGTTAAAGGGACTGACTCTCCAAGTCGGGAGGGTGTTAGTAAAGCGTCTGGAATGTTGCACCCGAGTACCAGGGTACGAAAACTGAGACATATTTGAACACGTCTCCCGATCACATGGTTGATCATACTCTAGGTTCCACATGCATGTTTTAGCTGAAGGAAGAATACCTTAAACCTGGGTAGTTGAAACCCGTGGAATGGGTACCATGCAATATGACTTCAAAGGGTCTTCATTTGCTCACCGAACCTCTCCAATCCTATCACTGCTGCGTTTATGCCCCTGTACACATGCTTGATTCTCTTTCGGAGACATAGCAATCCATAGGTTTTAAGATACTTACTAGTCAGGTACATTCTTAGGCATTTAATATGGGGTGTTGAGTCCATTTCGTTGAGCAAGGAGTAGCTCTTGTCTATTCCATATTTGGCTTAAGGAACTTTATCTGTGCTCATTTCAATCTCTGGTTTTATGCAGCACCCCAACTCACCTTTCCCCTTAAGCAAGCATAAGTTGGTTTTCTAAATTTGAGACCCTGTTCTGTTCTGTAATTCAGTTCCTGTGTAGCCAAGTTTACATTCCGTGTATTACTGATATCTTATGATGTTTCTTTTTCTGTGTGACTTATTTCAGTTAGAATCATCATACCTGAATCCACTCATTGTGCTGCTAAGGGCCTGATGACATAGATTTCATTGCTGAGTGATATTGCTTTGTAAGTAAATACCACAACTTCTTTATCCATTTTTCACTTTCTGCGATGTTGAACTTGTACTGTAAACGAGGTTCTTGTAAACAGAGGCGTCCCAAACTTTGGGGTGGCTGTGTCTTTTTGATTTTAATTTCCCTAAGCTATAGGACCATAAGTGGAAGTGCCCTAGGCTCTGTTGCTTTGTTTTTTAGATGTTTCAGGAAACACCATACACTTCTCCCGAGTGTCTGTTGGCAATTTACATCCCGCCCATCAGCATAACAAGGCTCCCAGTTCTCCATGGCCTGTCCTGCCTTTCTGGATTTTACACTTTTTTCAGATGGCCCTTTTGACCGGGGGGAAGTGAGACTTCATTGTAGTGCAGATTTCCTTTGCAAGCTTGCTTGGTTGGCCAAAAAGGGCGTATGCGTTTTTTCCTGAATATATTCAGGAAAAAACGCATACGCCCTTTTTGGCCAAGTGCATCATTGTGGACGTTCTGCCTCTTTTCCTATGCTTTCAATGCAATTCCAGTCTGCCTCCTGAAATCGGTTTCCTGCAATTCTGCCCCGCTTTCAAGTCCTCTTGGCAGCCTTACTTCAGTATATTTTTGGACGATAGCTGTCATTTATAACTCTGCAGGTTTGTGAATTACAGTGCCCCTGAGCTCCTTTCTTCAACTCGCTTTCTTTTGAGCTGGCCGCAACACCGCAGGATGGCTTCAGGCCCTAATCTGGTTCCGGCACGGCACGCTGAGCCTTTGGTTAATTCCTCTTCCTGGTGGGAAATGAGAGTTAAATTTGCCCGTCCAGACACCTCCAGCTAGTCTCTCATTGGTTCTCGCTATTCCTGTTCATCTTCCGCAGAAATTGCAAACTGGGCCAAACAGGAGGTTAAAGGGACTGACTCTCCAAGTCGGGAGGGTGTTAGTAAAGCGTCTGGAATGTTGCACCCGAGTACCAGGGTACGAAAACTGAGACATATTTGAACACGTCTCCCGATCACATGGTTGATCATACTCTAGGTTCCACATGCATGTTTTAGCTGAAGGAAGAATACCTTAAACCTGGGTAGTTGAAACCCGTGGAATGGGTACCATGCAATATGACTTCAAAGGGTCTTCATTTGCTCACCGAACCTCTCCAATCCTATCACTGCTGCGTTTATGCCCCTGTACACATGCTTGATTCTCTTTCGGAGACATAGCAATCCATAGGTTTTAAGATACTTACTAGTCAGGTACATTCTTAGGCATTTAATATGCGGTGTTGAGTCCATTTCGTTGAGCAAGGAGTAGCTCTTGTCTATTCCATATTTGGCTTAAGGAACTTTATCTGTGCTCATTTCAATCTCTGGTTTTATGCAGCACCCCAACTCACCTTTCCCCTTAAGCAAGCATAAGTTGGTTTTCTAAATTTGAGACCCTGTTCTGTTCTGTAATTCAGTTCCTGTGTAGCCAAGTTTACATTCCGTGTATTACTGATATCTTATGATGTTTCTTTTTCTGTGTGACTTATTTCAGTTAGAATCATCATACCTGAATCCACTCATTGTGCTGCTAAGGGCCTGATGACATAGATTTCATTGCTGAGTGATATTGCTTTGTAAGTAAATACCACAACTTCTTTATCCATTTTTCACTTTCTGCGATGTTGAACTTGTACTGTAAACGAGGTTCTTGTAAACAGAGGCGTCCCAATGTTTGGGGTGGCTGTGTCTTTTTGATTTTAATTTCCCTAAGCTATAGGACCATAAGTGGAAGTGCCCTAGGCTCTGTTGCTTTGTTTTTTAGATGTTTCAGGAAACACCATACACTTCTCCCGAGTGTCTGTTGGCAATTTACATCCCGCCCATCAGCATAACAAGGCTCCCAGTTCTCCATGGCCTGTCCTGCCTTTCTGGATTTTACACTTTTTTCAGATGGCCCTTTTGACCGGGGGGAAGTGAGACTTCATTGTAGTGCAGATTTCCTTTGCAAGCTTGCTTGGTTGGCCAAAAAGGGCGTATGCGTTTTTTCCTGAATATATTCAGGAAAAAACGCATACGCCCTTTTTGGCCAAGTGCATCATTGTGGACGTTCTGCCTCTTTTCCTATGCTTTCAATGCAATTCCAGTCTGCCTCCTGAAATCGGTTTCCTGCAATTCTGCCCCGCTTTCAAGTCCTCTTGGCAGCCTTACTTCAGTATATTTTTGGACGATAGCTGTCATTTATAACTCTGCAGGTTTGTGAATTACAGTGCCCCTGAGCTCCTTTCTTCAACTCGCTTTCTTTTGAGCTGGCCGCAACACCGCAGGATGGCTTCAGGCCCTAATCTGGTTCCGGCACGGCACGCTGAGCCTTTGGTTAATTCCTCTTCCTGGTGGGAAATGAGAGTTAAATTTGCCCGTCCAGACACCTTCCAGCTAGTCTCTCATTGGTTCTCGCTATTCCTGTTCATCTTCCGCAGAAATTGCAAACTGGGCCAAACAGGAGGTTAAAGGGACTGACTCTCCAAGTCGGGAGGGTGTTAGTAAAGCGTCTGGAATGTTGCACCCGAGTACCAGGGTACGAAAACTGAGACATATTTGAACACGTCTCCCGATCACATGGTTGATCATACTCTAGGTTCCACATGCATGTTTTAGCTGAAGGAAGAATACCTTAAACCTGGGTAGTTGAAACCCGTGGAATGGGTACCATGCAATATGACTTCAAAGGGTCTTCATTTGCTCACCGAACCTCTCCAATCCTATCACTGCTGCGTTTATGCCCCTGTACACATGCTTGATTCTCTTTCGGAGACATAGCAATCCATAGGTTTTAAGATACTTACTAGTCAGGTACATTCTTAGGCATTTAATATGCGGTGTTGAGTCCATTTCGTTGACAAGGAGTAGCTCTTGTCTATTCCATATTTGGCTTAAGGAACTTTATCTGTGCTCATTTCAATCTCTGGTTTTATGCAGCACCCCAACTCACCTTTCCCCTTAAGCAAGCATAAGTTGGTTTTCTAAATTTGAGACCCTGTTCTGTTCTGTAATTCAGTTCCTGTGTAGCCAAGTTTACATTCCGTGTATTACTGATATCTTATGATGTTTCTTTTTCTGTGTGACTTATTTCAGTTAGAATCATCATACCTGAATCCACTCATTGTGCTGCTAAGGGCCTGATGACATAGATTTCATTGCTGAGTGATATTGCTTTGTAAGTAAATACCACAACTTCTTTATCCATTTTTCACTTTCTGCGATGTTGAACTTGTACTGTAAACGAGGTTCTTGTAAACAGAGGCGTCCCAAACTTTGGGGTGGCTGTGTCTTTTTGATTTTAATTTCCCTAAGCTATAGGACCATAAGTGGAAGTGCCCTAGGCTCTGTTGCTTTGTTTTTTAGATGTTTCAGGAAACACCATACACTTCTCCCGAGTGTCTGTTGGCAATTTACATCCCGCCCATCAGCATAACAAGGCTCCCAGTTCTCCATGGCCTGTCCTGCCTTTCTGGATTTTACACTTTTTTCAGATGGCCCTTTTGACCGGGGGGAAGTGAGACTTCATTGTAGTGCAGATTTCCTTTGCAAGCTTGCTTGGTTGGCCAAAAAGGGCGTATGCGTTTTTTCCTGAATATATTCAGGAAAAAACGCATACGCCCTTTTTGGCCAAGTGCATCATTGTGGACGTTCTGCCTCTTTTCCTATGCTTTCAATGCAATTCCAGTCTACCTCCTGAAATCGGTTTCCTGCAATTCTGCCCCGCTTTCAAGTCCTCTTGGCAGCCTTACTTCAGTATATTTTTGGACGATAGCTGTCATTTATAACTCTGCAGGTTTGTGAATTACAGTGCCCCTGAGCTCCTTTCTTCAACTCGCTTTCTTTTGAGCTGGCCGCAACACCGCAGGATGGCTTCAGGCCCTAATCTGGTTCCGGCACGGCACGCTGAGCCTTTGGTTAATTCCTCTTCCTGGTGGGAAATGAGAGTTAAATTTGCCCGTCCAGACACCTCCAGCTAGTCTCTCATTGGTTCTCGCTATTCCTGTTCATCTTCCGCAGAAATTGCAAACTGGGCCAAACAGGAGGTTAAAGGGACTGACTCTCCAAGTCGGGAGGGTGTTAGTAAAGCGTCTGGAATGTTGCACCCGAGTACCAGGGTACGAAAACTGAGACATATTTGAACACGTCTCCCGATCACATGGTTGATCATACTCTAGGTTCCACATGCATGTTTTAGCTGAAGGAAGAATACCTTAAACCTGGGTAGTTGAAACCCGTGGAATGGGTACCATGCAATATGACTTCAAAGGGTCTTCATTTGCTCACCGAACCTCTCCAATCCTATCACTGCTGCGTTTATGCCCCTGTACACATGCTTGATTCTCTTTCGGAGACATAGCAATCCATAGGTTTTAAGATACTTACTAGTCAGGTACATTCTTAGGCATTTAATATGCGGTGTTGAGTCCATTTCGTTGAGCAAGGAGTAGCTCTTGTCTATTCCATATTTGGCTTAAGGAACTTTATCTGTGCTCATTTCAATCTCTGGTTTTATGCAGCACCCCAACTCACCTTTCCCCTTAAGCAAGCATAAGTTGGTTTTCTAAATTTGAGACCCTGTTCTGTTCTGTAATTCAGTTCCTGTGTAGCCAAGTTTACATTCCGTGTATTACTGATATCTTATGATGTTTCTTTTTCTGTGTGACTTATTTCAGTTAGAATCATCATACCTGAATCCACTCATTGTGCTGCTAAGGGCCTGATGACATAGATTTCATTGCTGAGAGATATTGTTTTGTAAGTAAATACCACAACTTCTTTATCCATTTTTCACTTTCTACGACGTTGAACTTGTACGCTAAACGAGGTTCTTGTAAACAGAGGCGTCCCAAACTTTGGGGTGGCTGTGTCTTTTTGATTTTAATTTCCCTAATCTATAGGACCATAAGTGGAAGTGCCCTAGGCTCTGTTGCTTTGTTTTTTAGATGTTTCAGGAAACACCATACACTTCTCCCGAGTGTCTGTTGGCAATTTACATCCCGCCCATCAGCATAACAAGGCTCCCAGTTCTCCATGGCCTGTCCTGCCTTTCTGGATTTTACACTTTTTTCAGATGGACCTTTTGACCGGGGGGAAGTGAGACTACATTGTAGTGCAGATTTCCTTTGCAAGCTTGCTTGGTTGGCCAAAAAGGGCGTATGCGTTTTTTCCTGAATATATTCAGGAAAAAACGCATACGCCCTTTTTGGCCAAGTGCATCATTGTGGACGTTCTGCCTCTTTTCCTATGCTTTCAATGCAATTCCAGTCTACCTCCTGAAATCGGTTTCCTGCAATTCTGCCCCGCTTTCAAGTCCTCTTGGCAGCCTTACTTCAGTATATTTTTGGACGATAGCTGTCATTTATAACTCTGCAGGTTTGTGAATTACAGTGCCCCTGAGCTCCTTTCTTCAACTCGCTTTCTTTTGAGCTGGCCGCAACACCGCAGGATGGCTTCAGGCCCTAATCTGGTTCCGGCACGGCACGCTGAGCCTTTGGTTAATTCCTCTTCCTGGTGGGAAATGAGAGTTAAATTTGCCCGTCCAGACACCTCCAGCTAGTCTCTCATTGGTTCTCGCTATTCCTGTTCATCTTCCGCAGAAATTGCAAACTGGGCCAAACAGGAGGTTAAAGGGACTGACTCTCCAAGTCGGGAGGGTGTTAGTAAAGCGTCTGGAATGTTGCACCCGAGTACCAGGGTACGAAAACTGAGACATATTTGAACACGTCTCCCGATCACATGGTTGATCATACTCTAGGTTCCACATGCATGTTTTAGCTGAAGGAAGAATACCTTAAACCTGGGTAGTTGAAACCCGTGGAATGGGTACCATGCAATATGACTTCAAAGGGTCTTCATTTGCTCACCGAACCTCTCCAATCCTATCACTGCTGCGTTTATGCCCCTGTACACATGCTTGATTCTCTTTCGGAGACATAGCAATCCATAGGTTTTAAGATACTTACTAGTCAGGTACATTCTTAGGCATTTAATATGCGGTGTTGAGTCCATTTCGTTGAGCAAGGAGTAGCTCTTGTCTATTCCATATTTGGCTTAAGGAACTTTATCTGTGCTCATTTCAATCTCTGGTTTTATGCAGCACCCCAACTCACCTTTCCCCTTAAGCAAGCATAAGTTGGTTTTCTAAATTTGAGACCCTGTTCTGTTTTGGAATTCAGTTCCTGTGTAGCCAAGTTTAAATTCCGTGTATTAGTGATATCTTATGATGTTTCTTTTTCTGTGTGACTTATTTCAGTTAGAATCATCATACCTGAATCAACTCATTGTGCTGCTAAGGGCCTGATGACATAGATTTCATTGCTGAGTGATATTGCTTTGTAAGTAAATACCACAACTTCTTTATCCATTTTTCACTTTCTGCGATGTTGAACTTGTACGGTAAACGAGGTTCTTGTAAACAGAGGCGTCCCAAACTTTGGGGTGGCTGTGTCTTTTTGATTTTAATTTCCCTAATCTATAGGACCATAAGTGGAAGTGCCCTAGGCTCTGTTGCTTTGTTTTTTAGATGTTTCAGGAAACACCATACACTTCTCCCGAGTGTCTGTTGGCAATTTACATACCGCCCATCAGCATAACAAGGCTCCCAGTTCTCCATGGCCTGTCCTGCCTTTCTGGATTTTACACTTTTTTCAGATGGCCCTTTTGACCGGGGGGAAGTGAGACTTCATTGTAGTGCAGATTTCCTTTGCAAGCTTGCTTGGTTGGCCAAAAAGGGCGTATGCGTTTTTTCCTGAATATATTCAGGAAAAAACGCATACGCCCTTTTTGGCCAAGTGCATCATTGTGGACGTTCTGCCTCTTTTCCTATGCTTTCAATGCAATTCCAGTCTACCTCCTGAAATCGGTTTCCTGCAATTCTGCCCCGCTTTCAAGTCCTCTTGGCAGCCTTACTTCAGTATATTTTTGGACGATAGCTGTCATTTATAACTCTGCAGGTTTGTGAATTACAGTGCCCCTGAGCTCCTTTCTTCAACTCGCTTTCTTTTGAGCTGGCCGCAACACCGCAGGATGGCTTCAGGCCCTAATCTGGTTCCGGCACGGCACGCTGAGCCTTTGGTTAATTCCTCTTCCTGGTGGGAAATGAGAGTTAAATTTGCCCGTCCAGACACCTCCAGCTAGTCTCTCATTGGTTCTCGCTATTCCTGTTCATCTTCCGCAGAAATTGCAAACTGGGCCAAACAGGAGGTTAAAGGGACTGACTCTCCAAGTCGGGAGGGTGTTAGTAAAGCGTCTGGAATGTTGCACCCGAGTACCAGGGTACGAAAACTGAGACATATTTGAACACGTCTCCCGATCACATGGTTGATCATACTCTAGGTTCCACATGCATGTTTTAGCTGAAGGAAGAATACCTTAAACCTGGGTAGTTGAAACCCGTGGAATGGGTACCATGCAATATGACTTCAAAGGGTCTTCATTTGCTCACCGAACCTCTCCAATCCTATCACTGCTGCGTTTATGCCCCTGTACACATGCTTGATTCTCTTTCGGAGACATAGCAATCCATAGGTTTTAAGATACTTACTAGTCAGGTACATTCTTAGGCATTTAATATGCGGTGTTGAGTCCATTTCGTTGAGCAAGGAGTAGCTCTTGTCTATTCCATATTTGGCTTAAGGAACTTTATCTGTGCTCATTTCAATCTCTGGTTTTATGCAGCACCCCAACTCACCTTTCCCCTTAAGCAAGCATAAGTTGGTTTTCTAAATTTGAGACCCTGTTCTGTTCTGTAATTCAGTTCCTGTGTAGCCAAGTTTACATTCCGTGTATTACTGATATCTTATGATGTTTCTTTTTCTGTGTGACTTATTTCAGTTAGAATCATCATACCTGAATCCACTCATTGTGCTGCTAAGGGCCTGATGACATAGATTTCATTGCTGAGTGATATTGCTTTGTAAGTAAATACCACAACTTCTTTATCCATTTTTCACTTTCTGCGATGTTGAACTTGTACTGTAAACGAGGTTCTTGTAAACAGAGGCGTCCCAAACTTTGGGGTGGCTGTGTCTTTTTGATTTTAATTTCCCTAAGCTATAGGACCATAAGTGGAAGTGCCCTAGGCTCTGTTGCTTTGTTTTTTAGATGTTTCAGGAAACACCATACACTTCTCCCGAGTGTCTGTTGGCAATTTACATCCCGCCCATCAGCATAACAAGGCTCCCAGTTCTCCATGGCCTGTCCTGCCTTTCTGGATTTTACACTTTTTTCAGATGGCCCTTTTGACCGGGGGGAAGTGAGACTTCATTGTAGTGCAGATTTCCTTTGCAAGCTTGCTTGGTTGGCCAAAAAGGGCGTATGCGTTTTTTCCTGAATATATTCAGGAAAAAACGCATACGCCCTTTTTGGCCAAGTGCATCATTGTGGACGTTCTGCCTCTTTTCCTATGCTTTCAATGCAATTCCAGTCTGCCTCCTGAAATCGGTTTCCTGCAATTCTGCCCCGCTTTCAAGTCCTCTTGGCAGCCTTACTTCAGTATATTTTTGGACGATAGCTGTCATTTATAACTCTGCAGGTTTGTGAATTACAGTGCCCCTGAGCTCCTTTCTTCAACTCGCTTTCTTTTGAGCTGGCCGCAACACCGCAGGATGGCTTCAGGCCCTAATCTGGTTCCGGCACGGCACGCTGAGCCTTTGGTTAATTCCTCTTCCTGGTGGGAAATGAGAGTTAAATTTGCCCGTCCAGACACCTCCAGCTAGTCTCTCATTGGTTCTCGCTATTCCTGTTCATCTTCCGCAGAAATTGCAAACTGGGCCAAACAGGAGGTTAAAGGGACTGACTCTCCAAGTCGGGAGGGTGTTAGTAAAGCGTCTGGAATGTTGCACCCGAGTACCAGGGTACGAAAACTGAGACATATTTGAACACGTCTCCCGATCACATGGTTGATCATACTCTAGGTTCCACATGCATGTTTTAGCTGAAGGAAGAATACCTTAAACCTGGGTAGTTGAAACCCGTGGAATGGGTACCATGCAATATGACTTCAAAGGGTCTTCATTTGCTCACCGAACCTCTCCAATCCTATCACTGCTGCGTTTATGCCCCTGTACACATGCTTGATTCTCTTTCGGAGACATAGCAATCCATAGGTTTTAAGATACTTACTAGTCAGGTACATTCTTAGGCATTTAATATGCGGTGTTGAGTCCATTTCGTTGAGCAAGGAGTAGCTCTTGTCTATTCCATATTTGGCTTAAGGAACTTTATCTGTGCTCATTTCAATCTCTGGTTTTATGCAGCACCCCAACTCACCTTTCCCCTTAAGCAAGCATAAGTTGGTTTTCTAAATTTGAGACCCTGTTCTGTTTTGGAATTCAGTTCCTGTGTAGCCAAGTTTACATTCCGTGTATTACTGATATCTTATGATGTTTCTTTTTCTGTGTGACTTATTTCAGTTAGAATCATCATACCTGAATCCACTCATTGTGCTGCTAAGGGCCTGATGACATAGATTTCATTGCTGAGTGATATTGCTTTGTAAGTAAATACCACAACTTCTTTATCCATTTTTCACTTTCTGCGATGTTGAACTTGTACGGTAAACGAGGTTCTTGTAAACAGAGGCGTCCCAAACTTTGGGGTGGCTGTGTCTTTTTGATTTTAATTTCCCTAATCTATAGGACCATAAGTGGAAGTGCCCTAGGCTCTGTTGCTTTGTTTTTTAGATGTTTCAGGAAACACCATACACTTCTCCCGAGTGTCTGTTGGCAATTTACATACCGCCCATCAGCATAACAAGGCTCCCAGTTCTCCATGGCCTGTCCTGCCTTTCTGGATTTTACACTTTTTTCAGATGGCCCTTTTGACCGGGGGGAAGTGAGACTTCATTGTAGTGCAGATTTCCTTTGCAAGCTTGCTTGGTTGGCCAAAAAGGGCGTATGCGTTTTTTCCTGAATATATTCAGGAAAAAACGCATACGCCCTTTTTGGCCAAGTGCATCATTGTGGACGTTCTGCCTCTTTTCCTATGCTTTCAATGCAATTCCAGTCTACCTCCTGAAATCGGTTTCCTGCAATTCTGCCCCGCTTTCAAGTCCTCTTGGCAGCCTTACTTCAGTATATTTTTGGACGATAGCTGTCATTTATAACTCTGCAGGTTTGTGAATTACAGTGCCCCTGAGCTCCTTTCTTCAACTCGCTTTCTTTTGAGCTGGCCGCAACACCGCAGGATGGCTTCAGGCCCTAATCTGGTTCCGGCACGGCACGCTGAGCCTTTGGTTAATTCCTCTTCCTGGTGGGAAATGAGAGTTAAATTTGCCCGTCCAGACACCTCCAGCTAGTCTCTCATTGGTTCTCGCTATTCCTGTTCATCTTCCGCAGAAATTGCAAACTGGGCCAAACAGGAGGTTAAAGGGACTGACTCTCCAAGTCGGGAGGGTGTTAGTAAAGCGTCTGGAATGTTGCACCCGAGTACCAGGGTACGAAAACTGAGACATATTTGAACACGTCTCCCGATCACATGGTTGATCATACTCTAGGTTCCACATGCATGTTTTAGCTGAAGGAAGAATACCTTAAACCTGGGTAGTTGAAACCCGTGGAATGGGTACCATGCAATATGACTTCAAAGGGTCTTCATTTGCTCACCGAACCTCTCCAATCCTATCACTGCTGCGTTTATGCCCCTGTACACATGCTTGATTCTCTTTCGGAGACATAGCAATCCATAGGTTTTAAGATACTTACTAGTCAGGTACATTCTTAGGCATTTAATATGCGGTGTTGAGTCCATTTCGTTGAGCAAGGAGTAGCTCTTGTCTATTCCATATTTGGCTTAAGGAACTTTATCTGTGCTCATTTCAATCTCTGGTTTTATGCAGCACCCCAACTCACCTTTCCCCTTAAGCAAGCATAAGTTGGTTTTCTAAATTTGAGACCCTGTTCTGTTCTGTAATTCAGTTCCTGTGTAGCCAAGTTTACATTCCGTGTATTACTGATATCTTATGATGTTTCTTTTTCTGTGTGACTTATTTCAGTTAGAATCATCATACCTGAATCCACTCATTGTGCTGCTAAGGGCCTGATGACATAGATTTCATTGCTGAGTGATATTGCTTTGTAAGTAAATACCACAACTTCTTTATCCATTTTTCACTTTCTGCGATGTTGAACTTGTACTGTAAACGAGGTTCTTGTAAACAGAGGCGTCCCAAACTTTGGGGTGGCTGTGTCTTTTTGATTTTAATTTCCCTAAGCTATAGGACCATAAGTGGAAGTGCCCTAGGCTCTGTTGCTTTGTTTTTTAGATGTTTCAGGAAACACCATACACTTCTTCCGAGTGTCTGTTGGCAATTTACATCCCGCCCATCAGCATAACAAGGCTCCCAGTTCTCCATGGCCTGTCCTGCCTTTCTGGATTTTACACTTTTTTCAGATGGCCCTTTTGACCGGGGGGAAGTGAGACTTCATTGTAGTGCAGATTTCCTTTGCAAGCTTGCTTGGTTGGCCAAAAAGGGCGTATGCGTTTTTTCCTGAATATATTCAGGAAAAAACGCATACGCCCTTTTTGGCCAAGTGCATCATTGTGGACGTTCTGCCTCTTTTCCTATGCTTTCAATGCAATTCCAGTCTACCTCCTGAAATCGGTTTCCTGCAATTCTGCCCCGCTTTCAAGTCCTCTTGGCAGCCTTACTTCAGTATATTTTTGGACGATAGCTGTCATTTATAACTCTGCAGGTTTGTGAATTACAGTGCCCCTGAGCTCCTTTCTTCAACTCGCTTTCTTTTGAGCTGGCCGCAACACCGCAGGATGGCTTCAGGCCCTAATCTGGTTCCGGCACGGCACGCTGAGCCTTTGGTTAATTCCTCTTCCTGGTGGGAAATGAGAGTTAAATTTGCCCGTCCAGACACCTCCAGCTAGTCTCTCATTGGTTCTCGCTATTCCTGTTCATCTTCCGCAGAAATTGCAAACTGGGCCAAACAGGAGGTTAAAGGGACTGACTCTCCAAGTCGGGAGGGTGTTAGTAAAGCGTCTGGAATGTTGCACCCGAGTACCAGGGTACGAAAACTGAGACATATTTGAACACGTCTCCCGATCACATGGTTGATCATACTCTAGGTTCCACATGCATGTTTTAGCTGAAGGAAGAATACCTTAAACCTGGGTAGTTGAAACCCGTGGAATGGGTACCATGCAATATGACTTCAAAGGGTCTTCATTTGCTCACCGAACCTCTCCAATCCTATCACTGCTGCGTTTATGCCCCTGTACACATGCTTGATTCTCTTTCGGAGACATAGCAATCCATAGGTTTTAAGATACTTACTAGTCAGGTACATTCTTAGGCATTTAATATGGGGTGTTGAGTCCATTTCGTTGAGCAAGGAGTAGCTCTTGTCTATTCCATATTTGGCTTAAGGAACTTTATCTGTGCTCATTTCAATCTCTGGTTTTATGCAGCACCCCAACTCACCTTTCCCCTTAAGCAAGCATAAGTTGGTTTTCTAAATTTGAGACCCTGTTCTGTTCTGTAATTCAGTTCCTGTGTAGCCAAGTTTACATTCCGTGTATTACTGATATCTTATGATGTTTCTTTTTCTGTGTGACTTATTTCAGTTAGAATCATCATACCTGAATCCACTCATTGTGCTGCTAAGGGCCTGATGACATAGATTTCATTGCTGAGTGATATTGCTTTGTAAGTAAATACCACAACTTCTTTATCCATTTTTCACTTTCTGCGATGTTGAACTTGTACTGTAAACGAGGTTCTTGTAAACAGAGGCGTCCCAAACTTTGGGGTGGCTGTGTCTTTTTGATTTTAATTTCCCTAAGCTATAGGACCATAAGTGGAAGTGCCCTAGGCTCTGTTGCTTTGTTTTTTAGATGTTTCAGGAAACACCATACACTTCTCCCGAGTGTCTGTTGGCAATTTACATCCCGCCCATCAGCATAACAAGGCTCCCAGTTCTCCATGGCCTGTCCTGCCTTTCTGGATTTTACACTTTTTTCAGATGGCCCTTTTGACCGGGGGGAAGTGAGACTTCATTGTAGTGCAGATTTCCTTTGCAAGCTTGCTTGGTTGGCCAAAAAGGGCGTATGCGTTTTTTCCTGAATATATTCAGGAAAAAACGCATACGCCCTTTTTGGCCAAGTGCATCATTGTGGACGTTCTGCCTCTTTTCCTATGCTTTCAATGCAATTCCAGTCTACCTCCTGAAATCGGTTTCCTGCAATTCTGCCCCGCTTTCAAGTCCTCTTGGCAGCCTTACTTCAGTATATTTTTGGACGATAGCTGTCATTTATAACTCTGCAGGTTTGTGAATTACAGTGCCCCTGAGCTCCTTTCTTCAACTCGCTTTCTTTTGAGCTGGCCGCAACACCGCAGGATGGCTTCAGGCCCTAATCTGGTTCCGGCACGGCACGCTGAGCCTTTGGTTAATTCCTCTTCCTGGTGGGAAATGAGAGTTAAATTTGCCCGTCCAGACACCTCCAGCTAGTCTCTCATTGGTTCTCGCTATTCCTGTTCATCTTCCGCAGAAATTGCAAACTGGGCCAAACAGGAGGTTAAAGGGACTGACTCTCCAAGTCGGGAGGGTGTTAGTAAAGCGTCTGGAATGTTGCACCCGAGTACCAGGGTATGAAAACTGAGACATATTTGAACACGTCTCCCGATCACATGGTTGATCATACTCTAGGTTCCACATGCATGTTTTAGCTGAAGGAAGAATACCTTAAACCTGGGTAGTTGAAACCCGTGGAATGGGTACCATGCAATATGACTTCAAAGGGTCTTCATTTGCTCACCGAACCTCTCCAATCCTATCACTGCTGCGTTTATGCCCCTGTACACATGCTTGATTCTCTTTCGGAGACATAGCAATCCATAGGTTTTAAGATACTTACTAGTCAGGTACATTCTTAGGCATTTAATATGCGGTGTTGAGTCCATTTCGTTGAGCAAGGAGTAGCTCTTGTCTATTCCATATTTGGCTTAAGGAACTTTATCTGTGCTCATTTCAATCTCTGGTTTTATGCAGCACCCCAACTCACCTTTCCCCTTAAGCAAGCATAAGTTGGTTTTCTAAATTTGAGACCCTGTTCTGTTCTGTAATTCAGTTCCTGTGTAGCCAAGTTTACATTCCGTGTATTACTGATATCTTATGATGTTTCTTTTTCTGTGTGACTTATTTCAGTTAGAATCATCATACCTGAATCCACTCATTGTGCTGCTAAGGGCCTGATGACATAGATTTCATTGCTGAGTGATATTGCTTTGTAAGTAAATACCACAACTTCTTTATCCATTTTTCACTTTCTGCGATGTTGAACTTGTACTGTAAACGAGGTTCTTGTAAACAGAGGCGTCCCAAACTTTGGGGTGGCTGTGTCTTTTTGATTTTAATTTCCCTAAGCTATAGGACCATAAGTGGAAGTGCCCTAGGCTCTGTTGCTTTGTTTTTTAGATGTTTCAGGAAACACCATACACTTCTCCCGAGTGTCTGTTGGCAATTTACATCCCGCCCATCAGCATAACAAGGCTCCCAGTTCTCCATGGCCTGTCCTGCCTTTCTGGATTTTACACTTTTTTCAGATGGCCCTTTTGACCGGGGGGAAGTGAGACTTCATTGTAGTGCAGATTTCCTTTGCAAGCTTGCTTGGTTGGCCAAAAAGGGCGTATGCGTTTTTTCCTGAATATATTCAGGAAAAAACGCATACGCCCTTTTTGGCCAAGTGCATCATTGTGGACGTTCTGCCTCTTTTCCTATGCTTTCAATGCAATTCCAGTCTACCTCCTGAAATCGGTTTCCTGCAATTCTGCCCCGCTTTCAAGTCCTCTTGGCAGCCTTACTTCAGTATATTTTTGGACGATAGCTGTCATTTATAACTCTGCAGGTTTGTGAATTACAGTGCCCCTGAGCTCCTTTCTTCAACTCGCTTTCTTTTGAGCTGGCCGCAACACCGCAGGATGGCTTCAGGCCCTAATCTGGTTCCGGCACGGCACGCTGAGCCTTTGGTTAATTCCTCTTCCTGGTGGGAAATGAGAGTTAAATTTGCCCGTCCAGACACCTCCAGCTAGTCTCTCATTGGTTCTCGCTATTCCTGTTCATCTTCCGCAGAAATTGCAAACTGGGCCAAACAGGAGGTTAAAGGGACTGACTCTCCAAGTCGGGAGGGTGTTAGTAAAGCGTCTGGAATGTTGCACCCGAGTACCAGGGTACGAAAACTGAGACATATTTGAACACGTCTCCCGATCACATGGTTGATCATACTCTAGGTTCCACATGCATGTTTTAGCTGAAGGAAGAATACCTTAAACCTGGGTAGTTGAAACCCGTGGAATGGGTACCATGCAATATGACTTCAAAGGGTCTTCATTTGCTCACCGAACCTCTCCAATCCTATCACTGCTGCGTTTATGCCCCTGTACACATGCTTGATTCTCTTTCGGAGACATAGCAATCCATAGGTTTTAAGATACTTACTAGTCAGGTACATTCTTAGGCATTTAATATGGGGTGTTGAGTCCATTTCGTTGAGCAAGGAGTAGCTCTTGTCTATTCCATATTTGGCTTAAGGAACTTTATCTGTGCTCATTTCAATCTCTGGTTTTATGCAGCACCCCAACTCACCTTTCCCCTTAAGCAAGCATAAGTTGGTTTTCTAAATTTGAGACCCTGTTCTGTTCTGTAATTCAGTTCCTGTGTAGCCAAGTTTACATTCCGTGTATTACTGATATCTTATGATGTTTCTTTTTCTGTGTGACTTATTTCAGTTAGAATCATCATACCTGAATCCACTCATTGTGCTGCTAAGGGCCTGATGACATAGATTTCATTGCTGAGTGATATTGCTTTGTAAGTAAATACCACAACTTCTTTATCCATTTTTCACTTTCTGCGATGTTGAACTTGTACTGTAAACGAGGTTCTTGTAAACAGAGGCGTCCCAAACTTTGGGGTGGCTGTGTCTTTTTGATTTTAATTTCCCTAAGCTATAGGACCATAAGTGGAAGTGCCCTAGGCTCTGTTGCTTTGTTTTTTAGATGTTTCAGGAAACACCATACACTTCTCCCGAGTGTCTGTTGGCAATTTACATCCCGCCCATCAGCATAACAAGGCTCCCAGTTCTCCATGGCCTGTCCTGCCTTTCTGGATTTTACACTTTTTTCAGATGGCCCTTTTGACCGGGGGGAAGTGAGACTTCATTGTAGTGCAGATTTCCTTTGCAAGCTTGCTTGGTTGGCCAAAAAGGGCGTATGCGTTTTTTCCTGAATATATTCAGGAAAAAACGCATACGCCCTTTTTGGCCAAGTGCATCATTGTGGACGTTCTGCCTCTTTTCCTATGCTTTCAATGCAATTCCAGTCTACCTCCTGAAATCGGTTTCCTGCAATTCTGCCCCGCTTTCAAGTCCTCTTGGCAGCCTTACTTCAGTATATTTTTGGACGATAGCTGTCATTTATAACTCTGCAGGTTTGTGAATTACAGTGCCCCTGAGCTCCTTTCTTCAACTCGCTTTCTTTTGAGTTGGCCGCAACACCGCAGGATGGCTTCAGGCCCTAATCTGGTTCCGGCACGGCACGCTGAGCCTTTGGTTAATTCCTCTTCCTGGTGGGAAATGAGAGTTAAATTTGCCCGTCCAGACACCTCCAGCTAGTCTCTCATTGGTTCTCGCTATTCCTGTTCATCTTCCGCAGAAATTGCAAACTGGGCCAAACAGGAGGTTAAAGGGACTGACTCTCCAAGTCGGGAGGGTGTTAGTAAAGCGTCTGGAATGTTGCACCCGAGTACCAGGGTACGAAAACTGAGACATATTTGAACACGTCTCCCGATCACATGGTTGATCATACTCTAGGTTCCACATGCATGTTTTAGCTGAAGGAAGAATACCTTAAACCTGGGTAGTTGAAACCCGTGGAATGGGTACCATGCAATATGACTTCAAAGGGTCTTCATTTGCTCACCGAACCTCTCCAATCCTATCACTGCTGCGTTTATGCCCCTGTACACATGCTTGATTCTCTTTCGGAGACATAGCAATCCATAGGTTTTAAGATACTTACTAGTCAGGTACATTCTTAGGCATTTAATATGCGGTGTTGAGTCCATTTCGTTGAGCAAGGAGTAGCTCTTGTCTATTCCATATTTGGCTTAAGGAACTTTATCTGTGCTCATTTCAATCTCTGGTTTTATGCAGCACCCCAACTCACCTTTCCCCTTAAGCAAGCATAAGTTGGTTTTCTAAATTTGAGACCCTGTTCTGTTCTGTAATTCAGTTCCTGTGTAGCCAAGTTTACATTCCGTGTATTACTGATATCTTATGATGTTTCTTTTTCTGTGTGACTTATTTCAGTTAGAATCATCATACCTGAATCCACTCATTGTGCTGCTAAGGGCCTGATGACATAGATTTCATTGCTGAGTGATATTGCTTTGTAAGTAAATACCACAACTTCTTTATCCATTTTTCACTTTCTGCGATGTTGAACTTGTACTGTAAACGAGGTTCTTGTAAACAGAGGCGTCCCAAACTTTGGGGTGGCTGTGTCTTTTTGATTTTAATTTCCCTAAGCTATAGGACCATAAGTGGAAGTGCCCTAGGCTCTGTTGCTTTGTTTTTTAGATGTTTCAGGAAACACCATACACTTCTCCCGAGTGTCTGTTGGCAATTTACATCCCGCCCATCAGCATAACAAGGCTCCCAGTTCTCCATGGCCTGTCCTGCCTTTCTGGATTTTACACTTTTTTCAGATGGCCCTTTTGACCGGGGGGAAGTGAGACTTCATTGTAGTGCAGATTTCCTTTGCAAGCTTGCTTGGTTGGCCAAAAAGGGCGTATGCGTTTTTTCCTGAATATATTCAGGAAAAAACGCATACGCCCTTTTTGGCCAAGTGCATCATTGTGGACGTTCTGCCTCTTTTCCTATGCTTTCAATGCAATTCCAGTCTACCTCCTGACATCGGTTTCCTGCAATTCTGCCCCGCTTTCAAGTCCTCTTGGCAGCCTTACTTCAGTATATTTTTGGACGATAGCTGTCATTTATAACTCTGCAGGTTTGTGAATTACAGTGCCCCTGAGCTCCTTTCTTCAACTCGCTTTCTTTTGAGCTGGCCGCAACACCGCAGGATGGCTTCAGGCCCTAATCTGGTTCCGGCACGGCACGCTGAGCCTTTGGTTAATTCCTCTTCCTGGTGGGAAATGAGAGTTAAATTTGCCCGTCCAGACACCTCCAGCTAGTCTCTCATTGGTTCTCGCTATTCCTGTTCATCTTCCGCAGAAATTGCAAACTGGGCCAAACAGGAGGTTAAAGGGACTGACTCTCCAAGTCGGGAGGGTGTTAGTAAAGCGTCTGGAATGTTGCACCCGAGTACCAGGGTACGAAAACTGAGACATATTTGAACACGTCTCCCGATCACATGGTTGATCATACTCTAGGTTCCACATGCATGTTTTAGCTGAAGGAAGAATACCTTAAACCTGGGTAGTTGAAACCCGTGGAATGGGTACCATGCAATATGACTTCAAAGGGTCTTCATTTGCTCACCGAACCTCTCCAATCCTATCACTGCTGCGTTTATGCCCCTGTACACATGCTTGATTCTCTTTCGGAGACATAGCAATCCATAGGTTTTAAGATACTTACTAGTCAGGTACATTCTTAGGCATTTAATATGGGGTGTTGAGTCCATTTCGTTGAGCAAGGAGTAGCTCTTGTCTATTCCATATTTGGCTTAAGGAACTTTATCTGTGCTCATTTCAATCTCTGGTTTTATGCAGCACCCCAACTCACCTTTCCCCTTAAGCAAGCATAAGTTGGTTTTCTAAATTTGAGACCCTGTTCTGTTCTGTAATTCAGTTCCTGTGTAGCCAAGTTTACATTCCGTGTATTACTGATATCTTATGATGTTTCTTTTTCTGTGTGACTTATTTCAGTTAGAATCATCATACCTGAATCCACTCATTGTGCTGCTAAGGGCCTGATGACATAGATTTCATTGCTGAGTGATATTGCTTTGTAAGTAAATACCACAACTTCTTTATCCATTTTTCACTTTCTGCGATGTTGAACTTGTACTGTAAACGAGGTTCTTGTAAACAGAGGCGTCCCAAACTTTGGGGTGGCTGTGTCTTTTTGATTTTAATTTCCCTAAGCTATAGGACCATAAGTGGAAGTGCCCTAGGCTCTGTTGCTTTGTTTTTTAGATGTTTCAGGAAACACCATACACTTCTCCCGAGTGTCTGTTGGCAATTTACATCCCGCCCATCAGCATAACAAGGCTCCCAGTTCTCCATGGCCTGTCCTGCCTTTCTGGATTTTACACTTTTTTCAGATGGCCCTTTTGACCGGGGGGAAGTGAGACTTCATTGTAGTGCAGATTTCCTTTGCAAGCTTGCTTGGTTGGCCAAAAAGGGCGTATGCGTTTTTTCCTGAATACATTCAGGAAAAAACGCATACGCCCTTTTTGGCCAAGTGCATCATTGTGGACGTTCTGCCTCTTTTCCTATGCTTTCAATGCAATTCCAGTCTACCTCCTGACATCGGTTTCCTGCAATTCTGCCCCGCTTTCAAGTCCTCTTGGCAGCCTTACTTCAGTATATTTTTGGACGATAGCTGTCATTTATAACTCTGCAGGTTTGTGAATTACAGTGCCCCTGAGCTCCTTTCTTCAACTCGCTTTCTTTTGAGCTGGCCGCAACACCGCAGGATGGCTTCAGGCCCTAATCTGGTTCCGGCACGGCACGCTGAGCCTTTGGTTAATTCCTCTTCCTGGTGGGAAATGAGAGTTAAATTTGCCCGTCCAGACACCTCCAGCTAGTCTCTCATTGGTTCTCGCTATTCCTGTTCATCTTCCGCAGAAATTGCAAACTGGGCCAAACAGGAGGTTAAAGGGACTGACTCTCCAAGTCGGGAGGGTGTTAGTAAAGCGTCTGGAATGTTGCACCCGAGTACCAGGGTACGAAAACTGAGACATATTTGAACACGTCTCCCGATCACATGGTTGATCATACTCTAGGTTCCACATGCATGTTTTAGCTGAAGGAAGAATACCTTAAACCTGGGTAGTTGAAACCCGTGGAATGGGTACCATGCAATATGACTTCAAAGGGTCTTCATTTGCTCACCGAACCTCTCCAATCCTATCACTGCTGCGTTTATGCCCCTGTACACATGCTTGATTCTCTTTCGGAGACATAGCAATCCATAGGTTTTAAGATACTTACTAGTCAGGTACATTCTTAGGCATTTAATATGCGGTGTTGAGTCCATTTCGTTGAGCAAGGAGTAGCTCTTGTCTATTCCATATTTGGCTTAAGGAACTTTATCTGTGCTCATTTCAATCTCTGGTTTTATGCAGCACCCCAACTCACCTTTACCCTTAAGCAAGCATAAGTTGGTTTTCTAAATTTGAGACCCTGTTCTGTTCTGTAATTCAGTTCCTGTGTAGCCAAGTTTACATTCCGTGTATTACTGATATCTTATGATGTTTCTTTTTCTGTGTGACTTATTTCAGTTAGAATCATCATACCTGAATCCACTCATTGTGCTGCTAAGGGCCTGATGACATAGATTTCATTGCTGAGTGATATTGCTTTGTAAGTAAATACCACAACTTCTTTATCCATTTTTCACTTTCTGCGATGATGAACTTGTACGCTAAACGAGGTTCTTGTAAACAGAGGCGTCCCAAACTTTGGGGTGGCTGTGTCTTTTTGATTTTAATTTCCCTAAGCTATAGGACCATAAGTGGAAGTGCCCTAGGCTCTGTTGCTTTGTTTTTTAGATGTTTCAGGAAACACCATACACTTCTCCCGAGTGTCTGTTGGCAATTTACATCCCGCCCATCAGCATAACAAGGCTCCCAGTTCTCCATGGCCTGTCCTGTCTTTCTGGATTTTACACTTTTTTCAGATGGCCCTTTTGACCGGGGGGAAGTGAGACTTCATTGTAGTGCAGATTTCCTTTGCAAGCTTGCTTGGTTGGCAAAAAGGGCGTATGCGTTTTTTCCTGAATATATTCAGGAAAAAACGCATACGCCCTTTTTGGCCAAGTGCATCATTGTGGACGTTCTGCCTCTTTTCCTATGCTTTCAATGCAATTCCAGTCTACCTCCTGAAATCGGTTTCCTGCAATTCTGCCCCGCTTTCAAGTCCTCTTGGCAGCCTTACTTCAGTATATTTTTGGACGATAGCTGTCATTTATAACTCTGCAGGTTTGTGAATTACAGTGCCCCTGAGCTCCTTTCTTCAACTCGCTTTCTTTTGAGCTGGCCGCAACACCGCAGGATGGCTTCAGGCCCTAATCTGGTTCCGGCACGGCACGCTGAGCCTTTGGTTAATTCCTCTTCCTGGTGGGAAATGAGAGTTAAATTTGCCCGTCCAGACACCTCCAGCTAGTCTCTCATTGGTTCTCGCTATTCCTGTTCATCTTCCGCAGAAATTGCAAACTGGGCCAAACAGGAGGTTAAAGGGACTGACTCTCCAAGTCGGGAGGGTGTTAGTAAAGCGTCTGGAATGTTGCACCCGAGTACCAGGGTACGAAAACTGAGACATATTTGAACACGTCTCCCGATCACATGGTTGATCATACTCTAGGTTCCACATGCATGTTTTAGCTGAAGGAAGAATACCTTAAACCTGGGTAGTTGAAACCCGTGGAATGGGTACCATGCAATATGACTTCAAAGGGTCTTCATTTGCTCACCGAACCTCTCCAATCCTATCACTGCTGCGTTTATGCCCCTGTACACATGCTTGATTCTCTTTCGGAGACATAGCAATCCATAGGTTTTAAGATACTTACTAGTCAGGTACATTCTTAGGCATTTAATATGCGGTGTTGAGTCCATTTCGTTGAGCAAGGAGTAGCTCTTGTCTATTCCATATTTGGCTTAAGGAACTTTATCTGTGCTCATTTCAATCTCTGGTTTTATGCAGCACCCCAACTCACCTTTACCCTTAAGCAAGCATAAGTTGGTTTTCTAAATTTGAGACCCTGTTCTGTTCTGTAATTCAGTTCCTGTGTAGCCAAGTTTACATTCCGTGTATTACTGATATCTTATGATGTTTCTTTTTCTGTGTGACTTATTTCAGTTAGAATCATCATACCTGAATCCACTCATTGTGCTGCTAAGGGCCTGATGACATAGATTTCATTGCTGAGTGATATTGCTTTGTAAGTAAATACCACAACTTCTTTATCCATTTTTCACTTTCTGCGATGTTGAACTTGTACGCTAAACGAGGTTCTTGTAAACAGAGGCGTCCCAAACTTTGGGGTGGCTGTGTCTTTTTGATTTTAATTTCCCTAAGCTATAGGACCATAAGTGGAAGTGCCCTAGGCTCTGTTGCTTTGTTTTTTAGATGTTTCAGGAAACACCATACACTTCTCCCGAGTGTCTGTTGGCAATTTACATCCCGCCCATCAGCATAACAAGGCTCCCTGTTCTCCATGGCCTGTCCTGCCTTTCTGGATTTTACACTTTTTTCAGATGGCCCTTTTGACCGGGGGGAAGTGAGACTTCATTGTAGTGCAGATTTCCTTTGCAAGCTTGCTTGGTTGGCCAAAAAGGGCGTATGTGTTTTTTCCTGAATATATTCAGGAAAAAACGCATACGCCCTTTTTGGCCAAGTGCATCATTGTGGACGTTCTGCCTCTTTTCCTATGCTTTCAATGCAATTCCAGTCTGCCTCCTGAAATCGGTTTCCTGCAATTCTGCCCTGCTTTCAAGTCCTCTTGGCAGCCTTACTTCAGTATATTTTTGGACGATAGCTGTCATTTATAACTCTGCAGGTTTGTGAATTACAGTGCCCCTGAGCTCCTTTCTTCAACTCGCTTTCTTTTGAGCTGGCCGCAACACCGCAGGATGGCTTCAGGCCCTAATCTGGTTCTGGCACGGCACGCTGAGCCTTTGGTTAATTCCTCTTCCTGGTGGGAAATGAGAGTTAAATTTGCCCGTCCAGACACCTCCAGCTAGTCTCTCATTGGTTCTCGCTATTCCTGTTCATCTTCCGCAGAAATTGCAAACTGGGCCAAACAGGAGGTTAAAGGGACTGACTCTCCAAGTCGGGAGGGTGTTAGTAAAGTGTCTTGAATGTTGCACCCGAGTACCAGGGTACGAAAACTGAGACATATTTGAACACGTCTCCCGATCACATGGTTGATCATACTCTAGGTTCCACATGCATGTTTTAGCTGAAGGAAGAATACCTTAAACCTGGGTAGTTGAAACCCGTGGAATGGGTACCATGCAATATGACTTCAAAGGGTCTTCATTTGCTCACTGAACCTCTCCAATCCTATCACTGCTGCGTTTATGCCCCTGTACACATGCTTGATTCTCTTTCGGAGACATAGCAATCCATAGGTTTTAAGATACTTACTAGTCAGGTACATTCTTAGGCATTTAATATGCGGTGTTGAGTCCATTTCGTTGAGCAAGGAGTAGCTCTTGTCTATTCCATATTTGGCTTAAGGAACTTTATCTGTGCTCATTTCAATCTCTGGTTTTATGCAGCATCCCAACTCACCTTTCCCCTTAAGCAAGCATAAGTTGGTTTTCTAAATTTGAGACCCTGTTCTGTTCTGTAATTCAGTTCCTGTGTAGCCAAGTTTACATTCCGTGTATTACTGATATCTTATGATGTTTCTTTTTCTGTGTGACTTATTTCAGTTAGAATCATCATACCTGAATCCACTCATTGTGCTGCTAAGGGCCTGATGACATAGATTTCATTGCTGAGTGATATTGCTTTGTAAGTAAATACCACAACTTCTTTATCCATTTTTCACTTTCTGCGATGATGAACTTGTACGCTAAACGAGGTTCTTGTAAACAGAGGCGTCCCAAACTTTGGGGTGGCTGTGTCTTTTTGATTTTAATTTCCCTAAGCTATAGGACCATAAGTGGAAGTGCCCTAGGCTCTGTTGCTTTGTTTTTTAGATGTTTCAGGAAACACCATACACTTCTCCCGAGTGTCTGTTGGCAATTTACATCCCGCCCATCAGCATAACAAGGCTCCCAGTTCTCCATGGCCTGTCCTCCCTTTCTGGATTTTACACTTTTTTCAGATAGCCCTTTTGACCGGGGGGAAGTGAGACTTCATTGTAGTGCAGATTTCCTTTGCAAGCTTGCTTGGTTGGCCAAAAAGGGCGTATGCGTTTTTTCCTGAATATATTCAGGAAAAAACGCATACGCCCTTTTTGGCCAAGTGCATCATTGTGGACGTTCTGCCTCTTTTCCTATGCTTTCAATGCAATTCCAGTCTGCCTCCTGAAATCGGTTTCCTGCAATTCTGCCCCGCTTTCAAGTCCTCTTGGCAGCCTTACTTCAGTATATTTTTGGACGATAGCTGTCATTTATAACTCTGCAGGTTTGTGAATTACAGTGCCCCTGAGCTCCTTTCTTCAACTCGCTTTCTTTTGAGCTGGCCGCAACACCGCAGGATGGCTTCAGGCCCTAATCTGGTTCCGGCACGGCACGCTGAGCCTTTGGTTAATTCCTCTTCCTGGTGGGAAATGAGAGTTAAATTTGCCCGTCCAGACACCTCCAGCTAGTCTCTCATTGGTTCTCGCTATTCCTGTTCATCTTCCGCAGAAATTGCAAACTGGGCCAAACAGGAGGTTAAAGGGACTGACTCTCCAAGTCGGGAGGGTGTTAGTAAAGCGTCTGGAATGTTGCACCCGAGTACCAGGGTACGAAAACTGAGACATATTTGAACACGTCTCCCGATCACATGGTTGATCATACTCTAGGTTCCACATGCATGTTTTAGCTGAAGGAAGAATACCTTAAACCTGGGTAGTTGAAACCCGTGGAATGGGTACCATGCAATATGACTTCAAAGGGTCTTCATTTGCTCACCGAACCTCTCCAATCCTATCACTGCTGCGTTTATGCCCCTGTACACATGCTTGATTCTCTTTCGGAGACATAGCAATCCATAGGTTTTAAGATACTTACTAGTCAGGTACATTCTTAGGCATTTAATATGCGGTGTTGAGTCCATTTCGTTGAGCAAGGAGTAGCTCTTGTCTATTCCATATTTGGCTTAAGGAACTTTATCTGTGCTCATTTCAATCTCTGGTTTTATGCAGCACCCCAACTCACCTTTCCCCTTAAGCAAGCATAAGTTGGTTTTCTAAATTTGAGACCCTGTTCTGTTCTGTAATTCAGTTCCTGTGTAGCCAAGTTTACATTCCGTGTATTACTGATATCTTATGATGTTTCTTTTTCTGTGTGACTTATTTCAGTTAGAATCATCATACCTGAATCCACTCATTGTGCTGCTAAGGGCCTGATGACATAGATTTCATTGCTGAGTGATATTGCTTTGTAAGTAAATACCACAACTTCTTTATCCATTTTTCACTTTCTGCGATGTTGAACTTGTACGCTAAACGAGGTTCTTGTAAACAGAGGCATCCCAAACTTTGGGGTGGCTGTGTCTTTTTGATTTTAATTTCCCTAAGCTATAGGACCATAAGTGGAAGTGCCCTAGGCTCTGTTGCTTTGTTTTTTAGATGTTTCAGGAAACACCATACACTTCTCCCGAGTGTCTGTTGGCAATTTACATCCCGCCCATCAGCATAACAAGGCTCCCAGTTCTCCATGGCCTGTCCTGCCTTTCTGGATTTTACACTTTTTTCAGATGGCCCTTTTGACCGGGGGGAAGTGAGACTTCATTGTAGTGCAGATTTCCTTTGCAAGCTTGCTTGGTTGGCCAAAAAGGGCGTATGCGTTTTTTCCTGAATATATTCAGGAAAAAATGCATACGCCCTTTTTGGCCAAGTGCATCATTGTGGACGTTCTGCCTCTTTTCCTATGCTTTCAATGCAATTCCAGTCTGCCTCCTGAAATCGGTTTCCTGCAATTCTGCCCTGCTTTCAAGTCCTCTTGGCAGCCTTACTTCAGTATATTTTTGGACGATAGCTGTCATTTATAACTCTGCAGGTTTGTGAATTACAGTGCCCCTGAGCTCCTTTCTTCAACTCGCTTTCTTTTGAGCTGGCCGCAACACCGCAGGATGGCTTCAGGCCCTAATCTGGTTCCGGCACGGCACGCTGAGCCTTTGGTTAATTCCTCTTCCTGGTGGGAAATGAGAGTTAAATTTGCCCGTCCAGACACCTCCAGCTAGTCTCTCATTGGTTCTCGCTATTCCTGTTCATCTTCCGCAGAAATTGCAAACTGGGCCAAACAGGAGGTTAAAGGGACTGACTCTCCAAGTCGGGAGGGTGTTAGTAAAGCGTCTGGAATGTTGCACCCGAGTACCAGGGTACGAAAACTGAGACATATTTGAACACGTCTCCCGATCACATGGTTGATCATACTCTAGGTTCCACATGCATGTTTTAGCTGAAGGAAGAATACCTTAAACCTGGGTAGTTGAAACCCGTGGAATGGGTACCATGCAATATGACTTCAAAGGGTCTTCATTTGCTCACCGAACCTCTCCAATCCTATCACTGCTGCGTTTATGCCCCTGTACACATGCTTGATTCACTTTCGGAGACATAGCAATCCATAGGTTTTAAGATACTTACTAGTCAGGTACATTCTTAGGCATTTAATATGCGGTGTTGAGTCCATTTCGTTGAGCAAGGAGTAGCTCTTGTCTATTCCATATTTGGCTTAAGGAACTTTATCTGTGTTCATTTCAATCTCTGGTTTTATGCAGGACCCCAACTCACCTTTCCCCTTAAGCAAGCATAAGTTGGTTTTCTAAATTTGAGACCCTGTTCTGTTCTGTAATTCAGTTCCTGTGTAGCCAAGTTTACATTCCGTGTATTACTGATATCTTATGATGTTTCTTTTTCTGTGTGACTTATTTCAGTTAGAATCATCATACCTGAATCCACTCATTGTGCTGCTAAGGGCCTGATGACATAGATTTCATTGCTGAGTGATATTGCTTTGTAAGTAAATACCACAACTTCTTTATCCATTTTTCACTTTCTGCGATGTTGAACTTGTACTGTAAACGAGGTTCTTGTAAACAGAGGTGTCCCAAACTTTGGGGTGGCTGTGTCTTTTTGATTTTAATTTCCCTAAGCTATAGGACCATAACTGGAAGTGCCCTAGGCTCTGTTGCTTTGTTTTTTAGATGTTTCAGGAAACACCATACACTTCTCCCGAGTGTCTGTTGGCAATTTACATCCCGCCCATCAGCATAACAAGGCTCCCAGTTCTCCATGGCCTGTCCTGCCTTTCTGGATTTTACACTTTTTTCAGATGGCCCTTTTGACCGGGGGGAAGTGAGACTTCATTGTAGTGCAGATTTCCTTTGCAAGCTTGCTTGGTTGGCCAAAAAGGGCGTATGCGTTTTTTCCTGAATATATTCAGGAAAAAACGCATACGCCCTTTTTGGCCAAGTGCATCATTGTGGACGTTCTGCCTCTTTTCCTATGCTTTCAATGCAATTCCAGTCTACCTCCTGAAATCGGTTTCCTGCAATTCTGCCCCGCTTTCAAGTCCTCTTGGCAGCCTTACTTCAGTATATTTTTGGACGATAGCTGTCATTTATAACTCTGCAGGTTTGTGAATTACAGTGCCCCTGAGCTCCTTTCTTCAACTCGCTTTCTTTTGAGCTGGCCGCAACACCGCAGGATGGCTTCAGGCCCTAATCTGGTTCCGGCACGGCACGCTGAGCCTTTGGTTAATTCCTCTTCCTGGTGGGAAATGAGAGTTAAATTTGCCCGTCCAGACACCTCCAGCTAGTCTCTCATTGGTTCTCGCTATTCCTGTTCATCTTCCGCAGAAATTGCAAACTGGGCCAAACAGGAGGTTAAAGGGACTGACTCTCCAAGTCGGGAGGGTGTTAGTAAAGCGTCTGGAATGTTGCACCCGAGTACCAGGGTACGAAAACTGAGACATATTTGAACACGTCTCCCGATCACATGGTTGATCATACTCTAGGTTCCACATGCATGTTTTAGCTGAAGGAAGAATACCTTAAACCTGGGTAGTTGAAACCCGTGGAATGGGTACCATGCAATATGACTTCAAAGGGTCTTCATTTGCTCACCGAACCTCTCCAATCCTATCACTGCTGCGTTTATGCCCCTGTACACATGCTTGATTCTCTTTCGGAGACATAGCAATCCATAGGTTTTAAGATACTTACTAGTCAGGTACATTCTTAGGCATTTAATATGCGGTGTTGAGTCCATTTCGTTGAGCAAGGAGTAGCTCTTGTCTATTCCATATTTGGCTTAAGGAACTTTATCTGTGCTCATTTCAATCTCTGGTTTTATGCAGCACCCCAACTCACCTTTCCCCTTAAGCAAGCATAAGTTGGTTTTCTAAATTTGAGACCCTGTTCTGTTCTGTAATTCAGTTCCTGTGTAGCCAAGTTTACATTCCGTGTATTACTGATATCTTATGATGTTTCTTTTTCTGTGTGACTTATTTCAGTTAGAATCATCATACCTGAATCCACTCATTGTGCTGCTAAGGGCCTGATGACATAGATTTCATTGCTGAGTGATATTGCTTTGTAAGTAAATACCACAACTTCTTTATCCATTTTTCACTTTCTGCGATGTTGAACTTGTACTGTAAACGAGGTTCTTGTAAACAGAGGCGTCCCAAACTTTGGGGTGGCTGTGTCTTTTTGATTTTAATTTCCCTAAGCTATAGGACCATAAGTGGAAGTGCCCTAGGCTCTGTTGCTTTGTTTTTTAGATGTTTCAGGAAACACCATACACTTCTCCCGAGTGTCTGTTGGCAATTTACATCCCGCCCATCAGCATAACAAGGCTCCCAGTTCTCCATGGCCTGTCCTCCCTTTCTGGATTTTACACTTTTTTCAGATAGCCCTTTTGACCGGGGGGAAGTGAGACTTCATTGTAGTGCAGATTTCCTTTGCAAGCTTGCTTGGTTGGCCAAAAAGGGCGTATGCGTTTTTTCCTGAATATATTCAGGAAAAAACGCATACGCCCTTTTTGGCCAAGTGCATCATTGTGGACGTTCTGCCTCTTTTCCTATGCTTTCAGTGCAATTCCAGTCTGCCTCCTGAAATCGGTTTCCTGCAATTCTGCCCCGCTTTCAAGTCCTCTTGGCAGCCTTACTTCAGTATATTTTTGGACGATAGCTGTCATTTATAACTCTGCAGGTTTGTGAATTACAGTGCCCCTGAGCTCCTTTCTTCAACTCGCTTTCTTTTGAGCTGGCCGCAACACCGCAGGATGGCTTCAGGCCCTAATCTGGTTCCGGCACGGCACGCTGAGCCTTTGGTTAATTCCTCTTCCTGGTGGGAAATGAGAGTTAAATTTGCCCGTCCAGACACCTCCAGCTAGTCTCTCATTGGTTCTCGCTATTCCTGTTCATCTTCCGCAGAAATTGCAAACTGGGCCAAACAGGAGGTTAAAGGGACTGACTCTCCAAGTCGGGAGGGTGTTAGTAAAGCATCTGGAATGTTGCACCCGAGTACCAGGGTACGAAAACTGAGACATATTTGAACACGTCTCCCGATCACATGGTTGATCATACTCTAGGTTCCACATGCATGTTTTAGCTGAAGGAAGAATACCTTAAACCTGGGTAGTTGAAACCCGTGGAATGGGTACCATGCAATATGACTTCAAAGGGTCTTCATTTGCTCACCGAACCTCTCCAATCCTATCACTGCTGCGTTTATGCCCCTGTACACATGCTTGATTCTCTTTCGGAGACATAGCAATCCATAGGTTTTAAGATACTTACTAGTCAGGTACATTCTTAGGCATTTAATATGCGGTGTTGAGTCCATTTCGTTGAGCAAGGAGTAGCTCTTGTCTATTCCATATTTGGCTTAAGGAACTTTATCTGTGCTCATTTCAATCTCTGGTTTTATGCAGCACCCCAACTCACCTTTCCCCTTAAGCAAGCATAAGTTGGTTTTCTAAATTTGAGACCCTGTTCTGTTCTGTAATTCAGTTCCTGTGTAGCCAAGTTTACATTCCGTGTATTACTGATATCTTATGATGTTTCTTTTTCTGTGTGACTTATTTCAGTTAGAATCATCATACCTGAATCCACTCATTGTGCTGCTAAGGGCCTGATGACATAGATTTCATTGCTGAGTGATATTGCTTTGTAAGTAAATACCACAACTTCTTTATCCATTTTTCACTTTCTGCGATGTTGAACTTGTACTGTAAACGAGGTTCTTGTAAACAGAGGCGTCCCAAACTTTGGGGTGGCTGTGTCTTTTTGATTTTAATTTCCCTAAGCTATAGGACCATAAGTGGAAGTGCCCTAGGCTCTGTTGCTTTGTTTTTTAGATGTTTCAGGAAACACCATACACTTCTCCCGAGTGTCTGTTGGCAATTTACATCCCGCCCATCAGCATAACAAGGCTCCCAGTTCTCCATGGCCTGTCCTGCCTTTCTGGATTTTACACTTTTTTCAGATGGCCCTTTTGACCGGGGGGAAGTGAGACTTCATTGTAGTGCAGATTTCCTTTGCAAGCTTGCTTGGTTGGCCAAAAAGGGCGTATGCGTTTTTTCCTGAATATATTCAGGAAAAAACGCATACGCCCTTTTTGGCCAAGTGCATCATTGTGGACGTTCTGCCTCTTTTCCTATGCTTTCAATGCAATTCCAGTCTGCCTCCTGAAATCGGTTTCCTGCAATTCTGCCCTGCTTTCAAGTCCTCTTGGCAGCCTTACTTCAGTATATTTTTGGACGATAGCTGTCATTTATAACTCTGCAGGTTTGTGAATTACAGTGCCCCTGAGCTCCTTTCTTCAACTCGCTTTCTTTTGAGCTGGCCGCAACACCGCAGGATGGCTTCAGGCCCTAATCTGGTTCCGGCACGGCACGCTGAGCCTTTGGTTAATTCCTCTTCCTGGTGGGAAATGAGAGTTAAATTTGCCCGTCCAGACACCTCCAGCTAGTCTCTCATTGGTTCTCGCTATTCCTGTTCATCTTCCGCAGAAATTGCAAACTGGGCCAAACAGGAGGTTAAAGGGACTGACTCTCCAAGTCGGGAGGGTGTTAGTAAAGCGTCTGGAATGTTGCACCCGAGTACCAGGGTACGAAAACTGAGACATATTTGAACACGTCTCCCGATCACATGGTTGATCATACTCTAGGTTCCACATGCATGTTTTACCTGAAGGAAGAATACCTTAAACCTGGGTAGTTGAAACCCGTGGAATGGGTACCATGCAATATGACTTCAAAGGGTCTTCATTTGCTCACCGAACCTCTCCAATCCTATCACTGCTGCGTTTATGCCCCTGTACACATGCTTGATTCACTTTCGGAGACATAGCAATCCATAGGTTTTAAGATACTTACTAGTCAGGTACATTCTTAGGCATTTAATATGCGGTGTTGAGTCCATTTCGTTGAGCAAGGAGTAGCTCTTGTCTATTCCATATTTGGCTTAAGGAACTTTATCTGTGTTCATTTCAATCTCTGGTTTTATGCAGGACCCCAACTCACCTTTACCCTTAAGCAAGCATAAGTTGGTTTTCTAAATTTGAGACCCTGTTCTGTTCTGTAATTCAGTTCCTGTGTAGCCAAGTTTACATTCCGTGTATTACTGATATCTTATGATGTTTCTTTTTCTGTGTGACTTATTTCAGTTAGAATCATCATACCTGAATCCACTCATTGTGCTGCTAAGGGCCTGATGACATAGATTTCATTGCTGAGTGATATTGCTTTGTAAGTAAATACCACAACTTCTTTATCCATTTTTCACTTTCTGCGATGTTGAACTTGTACGCTAAACGAGGTTCTTGTAAACAGAGGCGTCCCAAACTTTGGGGTGGCTGTGTCTTTTTGATTTTAATTTCCCTAAGCTATAGGACCATAAGTGGAAGTGCCCTAGGCTCTGTTGCTTTGTTTTTTAGATGTTTCAGGAAACACCATACACTTCTCCCGAGTGTCTGTTGGCAATTTACATCCCGCCCATCAGCATAACAAGGCTCCCAGTTCTCCATGGCCTGTCCTGCCTTTCTGGATTTTACACTTTTTTCAGATGGCCCTTTTGACCGGGGGGAAGTGAGACTTCATTGTAGTGCAGATTTCCTTTGCAAGCTTGCTTGGTTGGCCAAAAAGGGCGTATGCGTTTTTTCCTGAATATATTCAGGAAAAAACGCATACGCCCTTTTTGGCCAAGTGCATCATTGTGGACGTTCTGCCTCTTTTCCTATGCTTTCAATGCAATTCCAGTCTACCTCCTGAAATCGGTTTCCTGCAATTCTGCCCCGCTTTCAAGTCCTCTTGGCAGCCTTACTTCAGTATATTTTTGGACGATAGCTGTCATTTATAACTCTGCAGGTTTGTGAATTACAGTGCCCCTGAGCTCCTTTCTTCAACTCGCTTTCTTTTGAGCTGGCCGCAACACCGCAGGATGGCTTCAGGCCCTAATCTGGTTCCGGCACGGCACGCTGAGCCTTTGGTTAATTCCTCTTCCTGGTGGGAAATGAGAGTTAAATTTGCCCGTCCAGACACCTCCAGCTAGTCTCTCATTGGTTCTCGCTATTCCTGTTCATCTTCCGCAGAAATTGCAAACTGGGCCAAACAGGAGGTTAAAGGGACTGACTCTCCAAGTCGGGAGGGTGTTAGTAAAGCGTCTGGAATGTTGCACCCGAGTACCAGGGTACGAAAACTGAGACATATTTGAACACATCTCCCGATCACATGGTTGATCATACTCTAGGTTCCACATGCATGTTTTAGCTGAAGGAAGAATACCTTAAACCTGGGTAGTTGAAACCCGTGGAATGGGTACCATGCAATATGACTTCAAAGGGTCTTCATTTGCTCACCGAACCTCTCCAATCCTATCACTGCTGCGTTTATGCCCCTGTACACATGCTTGATTCTCTTTCGGAGACATAGCAATCCATAGGTTTTAAGATACTTACTAGTCAGGTACATTCTTAGGCATTTAATATGCGGTGTTGAGTCCATTTCGTTGAGCAAGGAGTAGCTCTTGTCTATTCCATATTTGGCTTAAGGAACTTTATCTGTGCTCATTTCAATCTCTGGTTTTATGCAGCACCCCAACTCACCTTTCCCCTTAAGCAAGCATAAGTTGGTTTTCTAAATTTGAGACCCTGTTCTGTTCTGTAATTCAGTTCCTGTGTAGCCAAGTTTACATTCCGTGTATTACTGATATCTTATGATGTTTCTTTTTCTGTGTGACTTATTTCAGTTAGAATCATCATACCTGAATCCACTCATTGTGCTGCTAAGGGCCTGATGACATAGATTTCATTGCTGAGTGATATTGCTTTGTAAGTAAATACCACAACTTCTTTATCCATTTTTCACTTTCTGCGATGTTGAACTTGTACTGTAAACGAGGTTCTTGTAAACAGAGGCGTCCCAAACTTTGGGGTGGCTGTGTCTTTTTGATTTTAATTTCCCTAAGCTATAGGACCATAAGTGGAAGTGCCCTAGGCTCTGTTGCTTTGTTTTTTAGATGTTTCAGGAAACACCATACACTTCTCCCGAGTGTCTGTTGGCAATTTACATCCCGCCCATCAGCATAACAAGGCTCCCAGTTCTCCATGGCCTGTCCTGCCTTTCTGGATTTTACACTTTTTTCAGATGGCCCTTTTGACCGGGGGGAAGTGAGACTTCATTGTAGTGCAGATTTCCTTTGCAAGCTTGCTTGGTTGGCCAAAAAGGGCATATGCGTTTTTTCCTGAATATATTCAGGAAAAAACGCATACGCCCTTTTTGGCCAAGTGCATCATTGTGGACGTTCTGCCTCTTTTCCTATGCTTTCAATGCAATTCCAGTCTACCTCCTGAAATCGGTTTCCTGCAATTCTGCCCCGATTTCAAGTCCTCTTGGCAGCCTTACTTCAGTATATTTTTGGACGATAGCTGTCATTTATAACTCTGCAGGTTTGTGAATTACAGTGCCCCTGAGCTCCTTTCTTCAACTCGCTTTCTTTTGAGCTGGCCGCAACACCGCAGGATGGCTTCAGGCCCTAATCTGGTTCCGGCACGGCACGCTGAGCCTTTGGTTAATTCCTCTTCCTGGTGGGAAATGAGAGTTAAATTTGCCCGTCCAGACACCTCCAGCTAGTCTCTCATTGGTTCTCGCTATTCCTGTTCATCTTCCGCAGAAATTGCAAACTGGGCCAAACAGGAGGTTAAAGGGACTGACTCTCCAAGTCGGGAGGGTGTTAGTAAAGCGTCTGGAATGTTGCACCCGAGTACCAGGGTACGAAAACTGAGACATATTTGAACACGTCTCCCGATCACATGGTTGATCATACTCTAGGTTCCACATGCATGTTTTAGCTGAAGGAAGAATACCTTAAACCTGGGTAGTTGAAACCCGTGGAATGGGTACCATGCAATATGACTTCAAAGGGTCTTCATTTGCTCACCGAACCTCTCCAATCCTATCACTGCTGCGTTTATGCCCCTGTACACATGCTTGATTCACTTTCGGAGACATAGCAATCCATAGGTTTTAAGATACTTACTAGTCAGGTACATTCTTAGGCATTTAATATGCGGTGTTGAGTCCATTTCGTTGAGCAAGGAGTAGCTCTTGTCTATTCCATATTTGGCTTAAGGAACTTTATCTGTGTTCATTTCAATCTCTGGTTTTATGCAGGACCCCAACTCACCTTTACCCTTAAGCAAGCATAAGTTGGTTTTCTAAATTTGAGACCCTGTTCTGTTCTGTAATTCAGTTCCTGTGTAGCCAAGTTTACATTCCGTGTATTACTGATATCTTATGATGTTTCTTTTTCTGTGTGACTTATTTCAGTTAGAATCATCATACCTGAATCCACTCATTGTGCTGCTAAGGGCCTGATGACATAGATTTCATTGCTGAGTGATATTGCTTTGTAAGTAAATACCACAACTTCTTTATCCATTTTTCACTTTCTGCGATGTTGAACTTGTACGCTAAACGAGGTTCTTGTAAACAGAGGCGTCCCAAACTTTGGGGTGGCTGTGTCTTTTTGATTTTAATTTCCCTAAGCTATAGGACCATAAGTGGAAGTGCCCTAGGCTCTGTTGCTTTGTTTTTTAGATGTTTCAGGAAACACCATACACTTCTCCCGAGTGTCTGTTGGCAATTTACATCCCGCCCATCAGCATAACAAGGCTCCCAGTTCTCCATGGCCTGTCCTGCCTTTCTGGATTTTACACTTTTTTCAGATGGCCCTTTTGACCGGGGGGAAGTGAGACTTCATTGTAGTGCAGATTTCCTTTGCAAGCTTGCTTGGTTGGCCAAAAAGGGCGTATGCGTTTTTTCCTGAATATATTCAGGAAAAAACGCATACGCCCTTTTTGGCCAAGTGCATCATTGTGGACGTTCTGCCTCTTTTCCTATGCTTTCACTGCAATTCCAGTCTACCTCCTGAAATCGGTTTCCTGCAATTCTGCCCCGCTTTCAAGTCCTCTTGGCAGCCTTACTTCAGTATATTTTTGGACGATAGCTGTCATTTATAACTCTGCAGGTTTGTGAATTACAGTGCCCCTGAGCTCCTTTCTTCAACTCGCTTTCTTTTGAGCTGGCCGCAACACCGCAGGATGGCTTCAGGCCCTAATCTGGTTCCGGCACGGCACGCTGAGCCTTTGGTTAATTCCTCTTCCTGGTGGGAAATGAGAGTTAAATTTGCCCGTCCAGACACCTCCAGCTAGTCTCTCATTGGTTCTCGCTATTCCTGTTCATCTTCCGCAGAAATTGCAAACTGGGCCAAACAGGAGGTTAAAGGGACTGACTCTCCAAGTCGGGAGGGTGTTAGTAAAGCGTCTGGAATGTTGCACCCGAGTACCAGGGTACGAAAACTGAGACATATTTGAACACGTCTCCCGATCACATGGTTGATCATACTCTAGGTTCCACATGCATGTTTTAGCTGAAGGAAGAATACCTTAAACCTGGGTAGTTGAAACCCGTGGAATGGGTACCATGCAATATGACTTCAAAGGGTCTTCATTTGCTCACCGAACCTCTCCAATCCTATCACTGCTGCGTTTATGCCCCTGTACACATGCTTGATTCTCTTTCGGAGACATAGCAATCCATAGGTTTTAAGATACTTACTAGTCAGGTACATTCTTAGGCGTTTAATATGCGGTGTTGAGTCCATTTCGTTGAGCAAGGAGTAGCTCTTGTCTATTCCATATTTGGCTTAAGGAACTTTATCTGTGCTCATTTCAATCTCTGGTTTTATGCAGCACCCCAACTCACCTTTACCCTTAAGCAAGCATAAGTTGGTTTTCTAAATTTGAGACCCTGTTCTGTTCTGTAATTCAGTTCCTGTGTAGCCAAGTTTACATTCCGTGTATTACTGATATCTTATGATGTTTCTTTTTCTGTGTGACTTATTTCAGTTAGAATCATCATACCTGAATCCACTCATTGTGCTGCTAAGGGCCTGATGACATAGATTTCATTGCTGAGTGATATTGCTTTGTAAGTAAATACCACAACTTCTTTATCCATTTTTCACTTTCTGCGATGTTGAACTTGTACTGTAAACGAGGTTCTTGTAAACAGAGGCGTCCCAAACTTTGGGGTGGCTGTGTCTTTTTGATTTTAATTTCCCTAAGCTATAGGACCATAAGTGGAAGTGCCCTAGGCTCTGTTGCTTTGTTTTTTAGATGTTTCAGGAAACACCATACACTTCTCCCGAGTGTCTGTTGGCAATTTACATCCCGCCCATCAGCATAACAAGGCTCCCAGTTCTCCATGGCCTGTCCTGCCTTTCTGGATTTTACACTTTTTTCAGATGGCCCTTTTGACCGGGGGGAAGTGAGACTTCATTGTAGTGCAGATTTCCTTTGCAAGCTTGCTTGGTTGGCCAAAAAGGGCGTATGCGTTTTTTCCTGAATATATTCAGGAAAAAACGCATACGCCCTTTTTGGCCAAGTGCATCATTGTGGACGTTCTGCCTCTTTTCCTATGCTTTCACTGCAATTCCAGTCTGCCTCCTGAAATCGGTTTCCTGCAATTCTGCACCGCTTTCAAGTCCTCTTGGCAGCCTTACTTCAGTATATTTTTGGACGATAGCTGTCATTTATAACTCTGCAGGTTTGTGAATTACAGTGCCCCTGAGCTCCTTTCTTCAACTCGCTTTCTTTTGAGCTGGCCGCAACACCGCAGGATGGCTTCAGGCCCTAATCTGGTTCCGGCACGGCACGCTGAGCCTTTGGTTAATTCCTCTTCCTGGTGGGAAATGAGAGTTAAATTTGCCCGTCCAGACACCTCCAGCTAGTCTCTCATTGGTTCTCGCTATTCCTGTTCATCTTCCGCAGAAATTGCAAACTGGGCCAAACAGGAGGTTAAAGGGACTGACTCTCCAAGTCGGGAGGGTGTTAGTAAAGCGTCTGGAATGTTGCACCCGAGTACCAGGGTACGAAAACTGAGACATATTTGAACACGTCTCCCGATCACATGGTTGATCATACTCTAGGTTCCACATGCATGTTTTAGCTGAAGGAAGAATACCTTAAACCTGGGTAGTTGAAACCCGTGGAATGGGTACCATGCAATATGACTTCAAAGGGTCTTCATTTGCTCACCGAACCTCTCCAATCCTATCACTGCTGCGTTTATGCCCCTGTACACATGCTTGATTCTCTTTCGGAGACATAGCAATCCATAGGTTTTAAGATACTTACTAGTCAGGTACATTCTTAGGCGTTTAATATGCGGTGTTGAGTCCATTTCGTTGAGCAAGGAGTAGCTCTTGTCTATTCCATATTTGGCTTAAGGAACTTTATCTGTGCTCATTTCAATCTCTGGTTTTATGCAGCACCCCAACTCACCTTTACCCTTAAGCAAGCATAAGTTGGTTTTCTAAATTTGAGACCCTGTTCTGTTCTGTAATTCAGTTCCTGTGTAGCCAAGTTTACATTCCGTGTATTACTGATATCTTATGATGTTTCTTTTTCTGTGTGACTTATTTCAGTTAGAATCATCATACCTGAATCCACTCATTGTGCTGCTAAGGGCCTGATGACATAGATTTCATTGCTGAGTGATATTGCTTTGTAAGTAAATACCACAACTTCTTTATCCATTTTTCACTTTCTGCGATGTTGAACTTGTACTGTAAACGAGGTTCTTGTAAACAGAGGCGTCCCAAACTTTGGGGTGGCTGTGTCTTTTTGATTTTAATTTCCCTAAGCTATAGGACCATAAGTGGAAGTGCCCTAGGCTCTGTTGCTTTGTTTTTTAGATGTTTCAGGAAACACCATACACTTCTCCCGAGTGTCTGTTGGCAATTTACATCCCGCCCATCAGCATAACAAGGCTCCCAGTTCTCCATGGCCTGTCCTGCCTTTCTGGATTTTACACTTTTTTCAGATGGCCCTTTTGACCGGGGGGAAGTGAGACTTCATTGTAGTGCAGATTTCCTTTGCAAGCTTGCTTGGTTGGCCAAAAAGGGCGTATGCGTTTTTTCCTGAATATATTCAGGAAAAAACGCATACGCCCTTTTTGGCCAAGTGCATCATTGTGGACGTTCTGCCTCTTTTCCTATGCTTTCACTGCAATTCCAGTCTGCCTCCTGAAATCGGTTTCCTGCAATTCTGCACCGCTTTCAAGTCCTCTTGGCAGCCTTACTTCAGTATATTTTTGGACGATAGCTGTCATTTATAACTCTGCAGGTTTGTGAATTACAGTGCCCCTGAGCTCCTTTCTTCAACTCGCTTTCTTTTGAGCTGGCCGCAACACCGCAGGATGGCTTCAGGCCCTAATCTGGTTCCGGCACGGCACGCTGAGCCTTTGGTTAATTCCTCTTCCTGGTGGGAAATGAGAGTTAAATTTGCCCGTCCAGACACCTCCAGCTAGTCTCTCATTGGTTCTCGCTATTCCTGTTCATCTTCCGCAGAAATTGCAAACTGGGCCAAACAGGAGGTTAAAGGGACTGACTCTCCAAGTCGGGAGGGTGTTAGTAAAGCGTCTGGAATGTTGCACCCGAGTACCAGGGTACGAAAACTGAGACATATTTGAACACGTCTCCCGATCACATGGTTGATCATACTCTAGGTTCCACATGCATGTTTTAGCTGAAGGAAGAATACCTTAAACCTGGGTAGTTGAAACCCGTGGAATGGGTACCATGCAATATGACTTCAAAGGGTCTTCATTTGCTCACCGAACCTCTCCAATCCTATCACTGCTGCGTTTATGCCCCTGTACACATGCTTGATTCTCTTTCGGAGACATAGCAATCCATAGGTTTTAAGATACTTACTAGTCAGGTACATTCTTAGGCATTTAATATGCGGTGTTGAGTCCATTTCGTTGAGCAAGGAGTAGCTCTTGTCTATTCCATATTTGGCTTAAGGAACTTTATCTGTGCTCATTTCAATCTCTGGTTTTATGCAGCACCCCAACTCCCCTTTCCCCTTAAGCAAGCATAAGTTGGTTTTCTAAATTTGAGACCCTGTTCTGTTCTGTAATTCAGTTCCTGTGTAGCCAAGTTTACATTCCGTGTATTACTGATATCTTATGATGTTTCTTCTTCTGTGTGACTTATTTCAGTTAGAATCATCATACCTGAATCCACTCATTGTGCTGCTAAGGGCCTGATGACATAGATTTCATTGCTGAGTGATATTGCTTTGTAAGTAAATACCACAACTTCTTTATCCATTTTTCACTTTCTGCGATGTTGAACTTGTACTGTAAACGAGGTTCTTGTAAACAGAGGCGTCCCAAACTTTGGGGTGGCTGTGTCTTTTTGATTTTAATTTCCCTAAGCTATAGGACCATAAGTGGAAGTGCCCTAGGCTCTGTTGCTTTGTTTTTTAGATGTTTCAGGAAACACCATACACTTCTCCCGAGTGTCTGTTGGCAATTTACATCCCGCCCATCAGCATAACAAGGCTCCCAGTTCTCCATGGCCTGTCCTGCCTTTCTGGATTTTACACTTTTTTCAGATGGCCCTTTTGACCGGGGGGAAGTGAGACTTCATTGTAGTGCAGATTTCCTTTGCAAGCTTGCTTGGTTGGCCAAAAAGGGCGTATGCGTTTTTTCCTGAATATATTCAGGAAAAAACGCATACGCCCTTTTTGGCCAAGTGCATCATTGTGGACGTTCTGCCTCTTTTCCTATGCTTTCACTGCAATTCCAGTCTACCTCCTGAAATCGGTTTCCTGCAATTCTGCCCCACTTTCAAGTCCTCTTGGCAGCCTTACTTCAGTATATTTTTGGACGATAGCTGTCATTTATAACTCTGCAGGTTTGTGAATTACAGTGCCCCTGAGCTCCTTTCTTCAACTCGCTTTCTTTTGAGCTGGCCGCAACACCGCAGGATGGCTTCAGGCCCTAATCTGGTTCCGGCACGGCACGCTGAGCCTTTGGTTAATTCCTCTTCCTGGTGGGAAATGAGAGTTAAATTTGCCCGTCCAGACACCTCCAGCTAGTCTCTCATTGGTTCTCGCTATTCCTGTTCATCTTCCGCAGAAATTGCAAACTGGGCCAAACAGGAGGTTAAAGGGACTGACTCTCCAAGTCGGGAGGGTGTTAGTAAAGCGTCTGGAATGTTGCACCCGAGTACCAGGGTACGAAAACTGAGACATATTTGAACACGTCTCCCGATCACATGGTTGATCATACTCTAGGTTCCACATGCATGTTTTAGCTGAAGGAAGAATACCTTAAACCTGGGTAGTTGAAACCCGTGGAATGGGTACCATGCAATATGACTTCAAAGGGTCTTCATTTGCTCACCGAACCTCTCCAATCCTATCACTGCTGCGTTTATGCCCCTGTACACATGCTTGATTCTCTTTCGGAGACATAGCAATCCATAGGTTTTAAGATACTTACTAGTCAGGTACATTCTTAGGCATTTAATATGCGGTGTTGAGTCCATTTCGTTGAGCAAGGAGTAGCTCTTGTCTATTCCATATTTGGCTTAAGGAACTTTATCTGTGCTCATTTCAATCTCTGGTTTTATGCAGCACCCCAACTCCCCTTTCCCCTTAAGCAAGCATAAGTTGGTTTTCTAAATTTGAGACCCTGTTCTGTTCTGTAATTCAGTTCCTGTGTAGCCAAGTTTACATTCCGTGTATTACTGATATCTTATGATGTTTCTTCTTCTGTGTGACTTATTTCAGTTAGAATCATCATACCTGAATCCACTCATTGTGCTGCTAAGGGCCTGATGACATAGATTTCATTGCTGAGTGATATTGCTTTGTAAGTAAATACCACAACTTCTTTATCCATTTTTCACTTTCTGCGATGTTGAACTTGTACTGTAAACGAGGTTCTTGTAAACAGAGGCGTCCCAAACTTTGGGGTGGCTGTGTCTTTTTGATTTTAATTTCCCTAAGCTATAGGACCATAAGTGGAAGTGCCCTAGGCTCTGTTGCTTTGTTTTTTAGATGTTTCAGGAAACACCATACACTTCTCCCGAGTGTCTGTTGGCAATTTACATCCCGCCCATCAGCATAACAAGGCTCCCAGTTCTCCATGGCCTGTCCTGCCTTTCTGGATTTTACACTTTTTTCAGATGGCCCTTTTGACCGGGGGGAAGTGAGACTTCATTGTAGTGCAGATTTCCTTTGCAAGCTTGCTTGGTTGGCCAAAAAGGGCGTATGCGTTTTTTCCTGAATATATTCAGGAAAAAACGCATACGCCCTTTTTGGCCAAGTGCATCATTGTGGACGTTCTGCCTCTTTTCCTATGCTTTCACTGCAATTCCAGTCTACCTCCTGAAATCGGTTTCCTGCAATTCTGCCCCGCTTTCAAGTCCTCTTGGCAGCCTTACTTCAGTATATTTTTGGACGATAGCTGTCATTTATAACTCTGCAGGTTTGTGAATTACAGTGCCCCTGAGCTCCTTTCTTCAACTCGCTTTCTTTTGAGCTGGCCGCAACACCGCAGGATGGCTTCAGGCCCTAATCTGGTTCCGGCACGGCACGCTGAGCCTTTGGTTAATTCCTCTTCCTGGTGGGAAATGAGAGTTAAATTTGCCCGTCCAGACACCTCCAGCTAGTCTCTCATTGGTTCTCGCTATTCCTGTTCATCTTCCGCAGAAATTGCAAACTGGGCCAAACAGGAGGTTAAAGGGACTGACTCTCCAAGTCGGGAGGGTGTTAGTAAAGCGTCTGGAATGTTGCACCCGAGTACCAGGGTACGAAAACTGAGACATATTTGAACACGTCTCCCGATCACATGGTTGATCATACTCTAGGTTCCACATGCATGTTTTACCTGAAGGAAGAATACCTTAAACCTGGGTAGTTGAAACCCGTGGAATGGGTACCATGCAATATGACTTCAAAGGGTCTTCATTTGCTCACCGAACCTCTCCAATCCTATCACTGCTGCGTTTATGCCCCTGTACACATGCTTGATTCTCTTTCGGAGACATAGCAATCCATAGGTTTTAAGATACTTACTAGTCAGGTACATTCTTAGGCATTTAATATGCGGTGTTGAGTCCATTTCGTTGAGCAAGAGGTAGCTCTTGTCTATTCCATATTTGGCTTAAGGAACTTTATCTGTGCTCATTTCAATCTCTGGTTTTATGCAGCACCCCAACTCACCTTTACCCTTAAGAAAGCATAAGTTGGTTTTCTAAATTTGAGACCCTGTTCTGTTCTGTAATTCAGTTCCTGTGTAGCCAAGTTTACATTCCGTGTATTCCTGATATCTTATGATGTTTCTTTTTCTGTGTGACTTATTTCAGTTAGAATCATCATACCTGAATCCACTCATTGTGCTGCTAAGGGCCTGATGACATAGATTTCATTGCTGAGTGATATTGCTTTGTAAGTAAATACCACAACTTCTTTATCCATTTTTCACTTTCTGCGATGTTGAACTTGTACTGTAAACGAGGTTCTTGTAAACAGAGGCGTCCCAAACTTTGGGGTGGCTGTGTCTTTTTGATTTTAATTTCCCTAAGCTATAGGACCATAAGTGGAAGTGCCCTAGGCTCTGTTGCTTTGTTTTTTAGATGTTTCAGGAAACACCATACACTTCTCCCGAGTGTCTGTTGGCAATTTACATCCCGCCCATCAGCATAACAAGGCTCCCAGTTCTCCATGGCCTGTCCTGCCTTTCTGGATTTTACACTTTTTTCAGATGGCCCTTTTGACCGGGGGGAAGTGAGACTTCATTGTAGTGCAGATTTCCTTTGCAAGCTTGCTTGGTTGGCCAAAAAGGGCGTATGCGTTTTTTCCTGAATATATTCAGGAAAAAACGCATACGCCCTTTTTGGCCAAGTGCATCATTGTGGACGTTCTGCCTCTTTTCCTATGCTTTCAATGCAATTCCAGTCTACCTCCTGAAATCGGTTTCCTGCAATTCTGCCCCGCTTTCAAGTCCTCTTGGCAGCCTTACTTCAGTATATTTTTGGACGATAGCTGTCATTTATAACTCTGCAGGTTTGTGAATTACAGTGCCCCTGAGCTCCTTTCTTCAACTCTCTTTCTTGTGACCTGGCCGCAACACCGCAGGATGGCTTCAGGCCCTAATCTGGTTCCGGCACGGCATGCTGAGCCTTTGGTTAATTCCTCTTCCTGGTGGGAAATGAGAGTTAAATTTGCCCGTCCAGACACCTCCAGCTAGTCTCTCATTGGTTCTCGCTATTCCTGTTCATCTTCCGCAGAAATTGCAAACTGGGCCAAACAGGAGGTTAAAGGGACTGACTCTCCAAGTCGGGAGGGTGTTAGTAAAGCGTCTGGAATGTTGCACCCGAGTACCAGGGTACGAAAACTGAGACATATTTGAACACGTCTCCCGATCACATGGTTGATCATACTCTAGGTTCCACATGCATGTTTTAGCTGAAGGAAGAATACCTTAAACCTGGGTAGTTGAAACCCGTGGAATGGGTACCATGCAATATGACTTCAAAGGGTCTTCATTTGCTCACCGAACCTCTCCAATCCTATCACTGCTGCGTTTATGCCCCTGTACACATGCTTGATTCTCTTTTGGAGACATAGCAATCCATAGGTTTTAAGATACTTACTAGTCAGGTACATTCTTAGGCATTTAATATGCGGTGTTGAGTCCATTTCGTTGAGCAAGGAGTAGCTCTTGTCTATTCCATATTTGGCTTAAGGAACTTTATCTGTGCTCATTTCAATCTCTGGTTTTATGCAGCACCCCAACTCACCTTTCCCCTTAAGCAAGCATAAGTTGGTTTTCTAAATTTGAGACCCTGTTCTGTTCTGTAATTCAGTTCCTGTGTAGCCAAGTTTACATTCCGTGTATTACTGATATCTTATGATGTTTCTTTTTCTGTGTGACTTATTTCAGTTAGAATCATCATACCTGAATCCACTCATTGTGCTGCTAAGGGCCTGATGACATAGATTTCATTGCTGAGTGATATTGCTTTGTAAGTAAATACCACAACTTCTTTATCCATTTTTCACTTTCTGCGATGTTGAACTTGTACTGTAAACGAGGTTCTTGTAAACAGAGGCGTCCCAAACTTTGGGGTGGCTGTGTCTTTTTGATTTTAATTTCCCTAAGCTATAGGACCATAAGTGGAAGTGCCCTAGGCTCTGTTGCTTTGTTTTTTAGATGTTTCAGGAAACACCATACACTTCTCCCGAGTGTCTGTTGGCAATTTACATCCCGCCCATCAGCATAACAAGGCTCCCAGTTCTCCATGGCCTGTCCTGCCTTTCTGGATTTTACACTTTTTTCAGATGGCCCTTTTGACCGGGGGGAAGTGAGACTTCATTGTAGTGCAGATTTCCTTTGCAAGCTTGCTTGGTTGGCCAAAAAGGGCGTATGCGTTTTTTCCTGAATATATTCAGGAAAAAACGCATACGCCCTTTTTGGCCAAGTGCATCATTGTGGACGTTCTGCCTCTTTTCCTATGCTTTCACTGCAATTCCAGTCTACCTCCTGAAATCGGTTTCCTGCAATTCTGCCCCGCTTTCAAGTCCTCTTGGCAGCCTTACTTCAGTATATTTTTGGACGATAGCTGTCATTTATAACTCTGCAGGTTTGTGAATTACAGTGCCCCTGAGCTCCTTTCTTCAACTCGCTTTCTTTTGAGCTGGCCGCAACACCGCAGGATGGCTTCAGGCCCTAATCTGGTTCCGGCACGGCACGCTGAGCCTTTGGTTAATTCCTCTTCCTGGTGGGAAATGAGAGTTAAATTTGCCCGTCCAGACACCTCCAGCTAGTCTCTCATTGGTTCTCGCTATTCCTGTTCATCTTCCGCAGAAATTGCAAACTGGGCCAAACAGGAGGTTAAAGGGACTGACTCTCCAAGTCGGGAGGGTGTTAGTAAAGCGTCTGGAATGTTGCACCCGAGTACCAGGGTATGAAAACTGAGACATATTTGATCACGTCTCCCAATCACATGGTTGATCATACTCTAGGTTCCACATGCATGTTTTAGCTGAAGGAAGAATACCTTAAACCTGGGTAGTTGAAACCCGTGGAATGGGTACCATGCAATATGACTTCAAAGGGTCTTCATTTGCTCACCGAACCTCTCCAATCCTATCACTGCTGCGTTTATGCCCCTGTACACATGCTTGATTCTCTTTCAGAGACATAGCAATCCATAGGTTTTAAGATACTTACTAGTCAGGTACATTCTTAGGCATTTAATATGCGGTGTTGAGTCCATTTCGTTGAGCAAGAGGTAGCTCTTGTCTATTCCATATTTGGCTTAAGGAACTTTATCTGTGCTCATTTCAATCTCTGGTTTTATGCAGCACCCCAACTCCCCTTTACCCTTAAGAAAGCATAAGTTGGTTTTCTAAATTTGAGACCCTGTTCTGTTCTGTAATTCAGTTCCTGTGTAGCCAAGTTTACATTCCGTGTATTCCTGATATCTTATGATGTTTCTTTTTCTGTGTGACTTATTTCAGTTAGAATCATCATACCTGAATCCACTCATTGTGCTGCTAAGGGCCTGATGACATAGATTTCATTGCTGAGTGATATTGCTTTCTAAGTAAATACCACAACTTCTTTATCCATTTTTCACTTTCTGCGATGTTGAACTTGTACTGTAAACGAGGTTCTTGTAAACAGAGGCGTCCCAAACTTTGGGGTGGCTGTGTCTTTTTGATTTTAATTTCCCTAAGCTATAGGACCATAAGTGGAAGTGCCCTAGGCTCTGTTGCTTTGTTTTTTAGATGTTTCAGGAAACACCATACACTTCTCCCGAGTGTCTGTTGGCAATTTACATCCCGCCCATCAGCATAACAAGGCTCCCAGTTCTCCATGGCCTGTCCTGCCTTTCTGGATTTTACACTTTTTTCAGATGGCCCTTTTGACCGGGGGGAAGTGAGACTTCATTGTAGTGCAGATTTCCTTTGCAAGCTTGCTTGGTTGGCCAAAAAGGGCGTATGCGTTTTTTCCTGAATATATTCAGGAAAAAACGCATACGCCCTTTTTGGCCAAGTGCATCATTGTGGACGTTCTGCCTCTTTTCCTATGCTTTCAATGCAATTCCAGTCTGCCTCCTGAAATCGGTTTCCTGCAATTCTGCCCCGCTTTCAAGTCCTCTTGGCAGCCTTACTTCAGTATATTTTTGGACGATAGCTGTCATTTATAACTCTGCAGGTTTGTGAATTACAGTGCCCCTGAGCTCCTTTCTTCAACTCGCTTTCTTTTGAGCTGGCCGCAACACCGCAGGATGGCTTCAGGCCCTAATCTGGTTCCGGCACGGCACGCTGAGCCTTTGGTTAATTCCTCTTCCTGGTGGGAAATGAGAGTTAAATTTGCCCGTCCAGACACCTCCAGCTAGTCTCTCATTGGTTCTCACTATTCCTGTTCATCTTCCGCAGAAATTGCAAACTGGGCCAAACAGGAGGTTAAAGGGACTGACTCTCCAAGTCGGGAGGGTGTTAGTAAAGCGTCTGGAATGTTGCACCCGAGTACCAGGGTACGAAAACTGAGACATATTTGAACACGTCTCCCGATCACATGGTTGATCATACTCTAGGTTCCACATGCATGTTTTAGCTGAAGGAAGAATACCTTAAACCTGGGTAGTTGAAACCCGTGGAATGGGTACCATGCAATATGACTTCAAAGGGTCTTCATTTGCTCACCGAACCTCTCCAATCCTATCACTGCTGCGTTTATGCCCCTGTACACATGCTTGATTCTCTTTCGGAGACATAGCAATCCATAGGTTTTAAGATACTTACTAGTCAGGTACATTCTTAGGCGTTTAATATGCGGTGTTGAGTCCATTTCGTTGAGCAAGGAGTAGCTCTTGTCTATTCCATATTTGGCTTAAGGAACTTTATCTGTGCTCATTTCAATCTCTGGTTTTATGCAGCACCCCAACTCACCTTTACCCTTAAGCAAGCATAAGTTGGTTTTCTAAATTTGAGACCCTGTTCTGTTCTGTAATTCAGTTCCTGTGTAGCCAAGTTTACATTCCGTGTATTACTGATATCTTATGATGTTTCTTTTTCTGTGTGACTTATTTCAGTTAGAATCATCATACCTGAATCCACTCATTGTGCTGCTAAGGGCCTGATGACATAGATTTCATTGCTGAGTGATATTGCTTTGTAAGTAAATACCACAACTTCTTTATCCATTTTTCACTTTCTGCGATGTTGAACTTGTACTGTAAACGAGGTTCTTGTAAACAGAGGCGTCCCAAACTTTGGGGTGGCTGTGTCTTTTTGATTTTAATTTCCCTAAGCTATAGGACCATAAGTGGAAGTGCCCTAGGCTCTGTTGCTTTGTTTTTTAGATGTTTCAGGAAACACCATACACTTCTCCCGAGTGTCTGTTGGCAATTTACATCCCGCCCATCAGCATAACAAGGCTCCCAGTTCTCCATGGCCTGTCCTGCCTTTCTGGATTTTACACTTTTTTCAGATGGCCCTTTTGACCGGGGGGAAGTGAGACTTCATTGTAGTGCAGATTTCCTTTGCAAGCTTGCTTGGTTGGCCAAAAAGGGCGTATGCGTTTTTTCCTGAATATATTCAGGAAAAAACGCATACGCCCTTTTTGGCCAAGTGCATCATTGTGGACGTTCTGCCTCTTTTCCTATGCTTTCAATGCAATTCCAGTCTACCTCCTGAAATCGGTTTCCTGCAATTCTGCCCCGCTTTCAAGTCCTCTTGGCAGCCTTACTTCAGTATATTTTTGGACGATAGCTGTCATTTATAACTCTGCAGGTTTGTGAATTACAGTGCCCCTGAGCTCCTTTCTTCAACTCGCTTTCTTTTGAGCTGGCCGCAACACCGCAGGATGGCTTCAGGCCCTAATCTGGTTCCGGCACGGCACGCTGAGCCTTTGGTTAATTCCTCTTCCTGGTGGGAAATGAGAGTTAAATTTGCCCGTCCAGACACCTCCAGCTAGTCTCTCATTGGTTCTCGCTATTTCTGTTCATCTTCCGCAGAAATTGCAAACTGGGCCATACAGGAGGTTAAAGGGACTGACTCTCCAAGTCGGGAGGGTGTTAGTAAAGCGTCTGGAATGTTGCACCCGAGTACCAGGGTACGAGAACTGAGACATATTTGAACACGTTTCCCGATCACATGGTTGATCATACTCTAGGTTCCACATGCATGTTTTAGCTGAAGGAAGAATACCTTAAACCTGGGTAGTTGAAACCCGTGGAATGGGTACCATGCAATATGACTTCAAAGGGTCTTCATTTGCTCACCGAACCTCTCCAATCCTATCACTGCTGCGTTTATGCCCCTGTACACATGCTTGATTCTCTTTCGGAGACATAGCAATCCATAGGTTTTAAGATACTTACTAGTCAGGTACATTCTTAGGCGTTTAATAGGCGGTGTTGAGTCCATTTCGTTCAGCAAGGAGTAGCTCTTGTCTATTCCATATTTGGCTTAAGGAACTTTATCTGTGCTCATTTCAATCTATGGTTTTATGCAGCACCCCAACTCACCTTTCCCCTTAAGCAAGCATAAGTTGGTTTTCTAAATTTGAGACCCTGTTCTGTTCTGTAATTCAGTTCCTGTGTAGCCAAGTTTACATTCCGTGTATTACTGATATCTTATGATGTTTCTTTTTCTGTGTGTCTTATTTCAGTTAGAATCATCGTACCTGTATCCACTCATTATGCTGCTGCGGGCCTGATGACATAGATTTCATTGCTGAGTGATACTGCATTGTACGTAAGTACCACAAGTTCTTTATCCATTTTTCACTTTCTGTGATATTGAACTTGTACGGTTAACGAGGTTCTTGTAAACAGAGGCGTCCCAAATTTTGGGGTAGCTGTGTCTTTTTGATTTTAATTTCCCTAAGCTATAGGACCATAAGTGGAAGTGCCCTAGGCTCTGTTGCTTTGTTTTTTAGATGTTTCAGGAAACACCATACACAGCCCGCCCATCAGCATAACAAGGCTCCCAGTTCTCCATGGCCTGTCCTGCCTTTCTGGATTTTACACTTTTTTCAGATGGCCCTTTTGACCGGGGGGAAGTGAGACTTCATTGTAGTGCAGATTTCCTTTGCAAGCTTGCTTGGTTGGCCAAAAAGGGCGTATGCCTTTTTTTCTGAATAAATTCAGGAAAAAAGGCATACGCCCTTTTTGGCCAAGTGCATCATTGTGGACGTTCTGCCTCTTTTCCTATGCTTTAAATGCAATTCCCGTCTACCTCCTGAAATCGTTTTCCTGCAATTCTGCCTTGCTTTCAATGCCTCTTCATAGCCTTACCTCAATATATTTTTTGAAAATAGTTGGCCTTTATAACTCTGCAAGTTTTTGAATTGCAGTGGCCCTTAGCTCCATTTTTCAGCTCTTATTTTTGTGATCTTGCCTCATAACCACAGGATTCCTTCAGGCCCTATTCTTCTTCTGGGGCACCTTGCTGTGCCTTTGGTTTATTCTTCTTACTGATGTGAATTTAGAGTGACATGTGCCCATTGAAACCGCTACAGCTAGTTTCTCACTGGTTCCCCCTATTCCCATTCATCCTCCGCACTAACTGCAGACTGTGCGATACCAGAACTTAAAGGCATTGACTCTCCATGTGGGGATATTTTTGGTAAAGCGGCTGGAATGTCGATCCGGAGCCCCAGGAGAGGAAAAATGAGGTGCGTTTTAGAAACCTTTCCCGATCATATGGTATACCAGTCGCTGGGTTTCCCAAGCATGGTTTAGCTGTAGGAAGATTCCCTTCAACCTGGAGTGTTGGGACCCTTGGAATGAGTAGCATGAAGTATTGCATTAAACTTTTGGCAGTTGCTCACCAAAGCTCATCAATCCTCTCAGCCCCAAGTGTCCAGCCTTATGTCTTATCCAGCTGTGGGTTTATATGTGGTCAATCCAGGTTGCATCACAGCCCCTGAGCGAATTTTGTAAGAATTTTTCTCTCTTTCATTGTTTCTGCGTTTTGTTTTTAAAATTTATTTCTATAATGGGGTTTAGCTCATTTTCACTGCTGTGTTTGTGCCACTCTGCACACACTTGATTCCCTTATGGAGATATATCAATACATGGGTTTTAAGATTCTTATTACTCAGATATATTTCTCTGCGGTGTATAGGGTGTGTTGAGGCCAGTTCATTGAGCAAGGTGTAGATCTTGTCTAATATCTATTTGGTTTATTGAACGGTATCTGTGCTAATTTCAAACTCTGGTTTTATGCATCACCCCACCTCTCCTTTCCCCTTAAGCTGAAATAAGTGTGTTTTCTAAATGTGAGACACTGTTCTGTTCTGTAATTCATTTCTTGTGCAGCCATATTTACCCTCCCTCTATAAGTGATATCTTATGATATGTTTCTTTTTCTGTTTGACTTATTTCAAGTAGTATTATCGGACCTAAATCCACTCTTTATCCTTCTACTAGCCTTATTACATTGATTTCATGGTGAAGAGATATTCCATTGTACATAAGTACCACATCTTCTTTATCCATTGTTCTCTTTCCTGGGATATTTAAGGTATACTGAAGTTGAGGTTCTTGTAAACAGAGTAGCCCTAAACTGTGGTGTGCTTGTGTCTTGTTAATTTTTAGATTTCCCTAGATATACTCCCATGATTGGAAGTGTCCTATGCTCTGTAGCTCTGTTTTTTAGATGATTTAGGAACCACCATACACTTCTCCAGAGTGGCTCTCGGAAGTTCACACACTGCCCATCAGCGTATAAAGGCTCCCTGTTCTCCATGGCCTGTCCTGCATTTCTGGTTTTTACAATTTTTTAGGATGGCCCTTTTGACCAGTGGGAAATGAGACTTCTTTGTTGTGCACATTTGCATTGCTTGCTTGCTTCGTTGCCCATAAAGTGCGTATGCGTTTTTTCCTGGATATAATCAGGAAAAAACGCATACGCCCTTTTGGGCCAACTGCATCATTGTCGAAATTCTGCCGCTTTTCATGTGCTTTAAAGACGAGTCCAATCTATCTCTTGAAATCTGTTTCTTGCAATTCTGTCTTGCATTCAGATCCTCTTCTTTGCCTTACCTCAACATATTTTTGGACGTTAGTTTTCATTTATAACTCTGCAGGTTTGTGAATTGCAGTGACCCTGAGCTCCATTTTTTAAGTTGCTCTTTTGTGAGCTGGCCTCAAACCCGCAGGATTGCTTCAGGCCCTATTTTGGCTCGGGCGAGGTGGGCTGAGCCTTTTTTCAATTCTTATTCTTAATGGGAAATTAGAGTGATATGTGCCCGTCCAAACCCCTACAACTATTCTCTCATTGGTTCCCCGTTCATCCTCCTCACAATTTGCAAAATGTGTGAAACAGAAGTTGAAATGTGCTGATTCTCCAAGTGGGGAGATTCTAAGTAACGTGGCTGGAATGGTGAACAGGAGCACCAGGAGAGGATAAATGAGCTGCATTTTAGACACATCTCCCGATCACATGGTGTACAGTCCTCTGGGTTTTCCATGCATGTTTTAGCTGTAGGAAGATCCCTTGAACCTGCATATTTGGGACCCATTGAATGGGTACCAGGTAGTATTACTTTAAAGGGTGTGCATTTCCTCATCCAACCTCACATTTCTCTTAGCGCAAACAGTTTCCAGCCTTATGTCTCATCCTGCTGTGGGTCTAGATGTGTTCAATCCATGTTGCATCACCGGCCCTGAGGAAAAGTTGTAAGAGGTTTTCTCTGTCTCTCTGTCGTTTATTTTTTTCAATTTATTATTATATTGGTTACAGCTGATTTTCAAAGCTCTGTTTCTTGCTGCTGTACATCCACTTGATTCACGTACAGAGAGACATCAGTAAATTCTT